>NC_069501.1:449783900-449991400 GCF_027579735.1 Bombina bombina | reverse complement strand
AAGAATCTAACTAAAGCCTGTTATTATACGCAAAGCATTGATGGGTAGTTTAATTTGCATATTTAAATTTATGCTAATATATGTGCCATCTATATATTCTTACAGTCTCCTCAAGATCAATAAATATTTAGCATATATATATATATATATATATATATATATATATATCTAATCTCTATTAGTTTGCTATAAACAGTGATGTATTGTATGTCATGAACAGCCAATAGAGAATGCTTTATATACCAAACAACCTCTAAGACTGCTATTTGTTTTTCTTATATGATCTACCAATAGAGAATGCTTTATATCCCTAACAACCAATACTGCTGTTTTTTTGTATTAGTGACATACAGTGCCCTGTGTTGGTTATTCGTGATATACAGCACTCTCTGTTGGTTGTTAGTGATATACAACGCCCTCTATTGGAATTATTTATGAACAGGCTCTTATAGATATTTGTTAAGATTTTAGATTTGGGAACTGAAAAAAAAATCGCATAAAACCTGCAAGCTACACAAGGGGAGTCCAATACCTAATACAAAGTTTTTTTTTCCCTTCTATACACTTTACTAAATATATCATTTTAATACCTAGTGTAAATAAAACAATAAGCTTACATATTTCAAAGATTTTGTTTCAATTTTATGTTATAAAGCAGTGATAATCTATAGACTGCCAATAATAAAACATGAATTAAGAGCTTGCAATTAACAGTGATGTATTGTATATCCTGAACAGCCAATAGAGAATGCTTTATATCCCTAACAACCAATAGAGAATGCTATTTTTTTGTTGTTATATGAACAACCATTAGAGAATGCTTTATATCCCTAAACACCAATAAAAGGTACTCTCTGTTAGTTATTCATAATATACAGGACTCTCTGTTGGTTGTTAGTGATATATAGTGCCCTCTGTTGGTTGTTATTCTGCTTGAAGAGACTTTTAGAATGAATATATTGCAAATATTAGCATAGATTTGAATATGCAAATCAAATTACCCATAGATCCTTTGTATGTAAAAGTCTATTCTTAGACTCTTTTATAAATATTTAATAATGTTTGTCAGATTTGGGAGCTGAATATCCTTAAATATTGTATCTGATATGAATCACCAAAATAGATTAGAAAGAAAAAAAAAATTCATTTGGAATCTGCAAGTTACACAAGAGGAGTCTAATGTCTAGTACAAAATTTTATATAATTCAATGTAAATAATACATTTACCATCTCAGTTTCTGTACTTTGATGAGGTGTTAAATACAATATAAATCTTTTGAAAGTGTCAATGACAACAACCATTCTAGAAAGCTTATGTGAAATTTCTAAAACTTTTCTCCTAATCACAAATCGGAGCTAAATACTTTAAAACAATATTGTGTACAAGATTCACGATGTTAAGATTAGGAAGTAAAAAGTAACCACTGCCTAGGTTTAATTGAAGATTTATTGCATAACGCAGACAAACTTAATCTAGGCTAAACTATTTTATCTATTAAATCTTCATTGTACTTGAGGAGGCTTTTAGAATGAATAAATATATATTAGCATACATTTGAATATGCAAATTAAAATTACCCATAAATACTCTGCATGTAAAAACAGACTTTTAGACTCTTTTACAATTATTTAATAATGTTTGTCAGATTTGGGATATGAATATGCTTAATAAATGTTCAGTCTGATATGAGTCACCAAAAGAGAGAGAAAAAAAAAATCACATATGACTTGCAAGCTTCACAAGAGAAGTCTAATACCATTACTTAATACAAAGTTTTTTTTCCCCTTTAATACACTTTATTAAATAATGCATTTTAATATCTAGTGTAAATAAAACAATATACGCTTAGTTATTCCGAAGATTTAGTTTCAATTTGATGTTATGAAGCAGTGATAATCTGCCAATAATAAAACATGAATTAAGATCTTGCAATAAACAGTGATGTATTGATAGTGATGTATTGTATATCCTGAACAGCCAATAGAGAATGCTTTATATCCATAACAACCAATAGAGGGTGCTATTTTTTTTTTGTTTTATGAACAACCAATAGAGGATGCTATTTTTTTGTTAGTGACATACAGTGCCCTCTGTTGGTTATTCGTGATATATAGCATTGTCTGTTGGTTGTTAGTGATATACAGCGCCCTCTGTTGGTTGTTATTCTGCTTGAAGAGACTTTTAGAATGAATATATTGCATATATTAGCATAGATTTGAAGATGCAAATTAAATTACCCATAGATCCTTTGCATATAAAAGTCTCTTCTTAAACTCTTTTATAACTATTTAATAATGTTTGCCAGATTTGGGAGCTGAATATCCTTAAATATTGTGTCTGATATGAATCACCAAAATAGATTGGAAAAAAAAAATTATATGGGATCTGCAAGTTACACAAAGGGAGTCTAATGTCTAGTACAAAATTTCACATATTATAATTTTAATCTAGCATTCAGTGTAAATAATATGTTGACCATCTCAGTTTCTGCACTTTGATGAAGTTTTAAAGACAGTATAAATCTTTTGAAAGTGTCAATGACAACAACCATTCTAGAAAGTTTATTTGAAATTTCTTAAACTTTTCTCCTGATCACAAATTGGCGCTAAATACTTAAAAAATATTTTGTACAAGAAGTTTGTAGTGCTGACTCGTGATGTTAAGATTACTTAGTAAAAAATCAGTGTGACCACTGACTACGTTTAATTGAAGATTTATTATGTTACTGCAGAAGGCAAACTTAATCTAGACTAAACTATTTTATTTATTCAATCTTTATTGTACTTGAGGAGGCTTTTAGAATGAATAGATAATATATTTTAGTACACATTTGAATATGCAAATTAAAATTATCAATAAATACTCTGCATGTAAAAACAGACTTTTAGACTCTTTTAGAGCTATTTGATAATGTTTGCCAGATTTGGGATATGAATATCCTTAATAAATGTTCAGTCTGATATGAGTCACTAAAAGAGAGAAAAAATAAATAAAAATCACATAAGACCTGCAAGCTACACAAGAGGAGTCCAATACCATTACCTAATACAAAGTTTTTCCTATTTTATATAAATATTGCATTTTAATACCTAGTGTAAATAAAACAATATATGCTTAGTTATTCTGAAAATTTATTTCCAATTTGATGTTATGAAGCAGTGATAATCTATAGACTGCCAATAATAAATCATGAATTAAGAGCTTGCAATAAACAGTGATGTATTGTATACCCTGAAACAGCCAATAAAGAATGCTTTATATCCCTAACAACCAATAGAGGGTGCTATTTTTTGTTGTTGTTATATGAAAAACCAATAGAGGGTGCTATTTTTTTGTTAGTGACATACAGTGCCCTCTGTTGGTTATTCGTGATATACAGCACCGTCTATTAGTTGTTAGTGATATACAGCGCCCTCTGTTGGTTGTTATTATACTTGAAGAGACTTTTAGAATGAATATATTAGCATAGATTTGAATATGCAAATTAAATTACCCATAGATCCTTTGCGTGTAAAAGTGTCTTCTTAAACTCTTTTAGACCTATTTAATAATGTTTGCCAGATTTGGGAGCTGAATATCCTTAAATATTGTGTCTGATATGAATCAGCAAAATAGATTAAGAAAAATGTCTAGTACAACATTTTACATACTGCAATTTCAATTTAGTATTCAGTGTAAATAATAAATTGACCATCTTAGTTTTTGCGCTTCAATGATGTTTTAAAGACAGTATTAATTCTAGAAAGCTTATTTGAAATTTCTAAAACTTTTTTATTGGTCTCAAATCGGCGTTAAATACTTTAAGAAATATTTTGTAGAAATATTAGTAAGTAACAATCAGTGTGAGCAGGTTGGATGGAACTTTAAGATAAGATCTTAACTATAGTATGATAAGGGCAAGAGGAGTATATAGCAAGACGTCAGGAAAATAAGCATGCCCTGCTAAAGGTAATCTGAGGGAGGAGATGATAATGTAGCCAGCCACCGGCAGAAAGACAGAATAAAAATGCAGCGTAACACACAATATGAGAAAGTATCCAATATTTTTTTAAAAATATAGTATCATATAAATATATTAGGCAAAATAAATAAAACTATAAAAAAATATTTTAAATTAATTTAAAAAAACATATGCAAATTAAGGGCTATGCAAAGCAGTGCTTACTGATCCTCATCCGGAAGGATAGTTACACAACCTAAAGCATTAGGGACTGAATAGGCTGCTACACTCCAGTGGCTTAACTGCTCATATGCAAATTAGTATGTACGTTCATGAGAAATGATTTACGAGTCGATCAAGATTGGAAGTAATGCACATAACCAAAGACAGGTAAAGAGGTGGGTGGAGCTTGGTGGCCATTTTAAACTGATAAAAAGAAAAACGTTTTCACAATTACAGTTATTGCTTTCTAGCTGGTGTACCATTGACCTGGTTCAGGATACTTGTTTATTATGTTTAAGCAGGTAGGTAAAAAGTATGATAGGGTGTAGACTGTCCCTTTAGGTTAGGATTTATTTTACAGGTAATTGGGTAATTATTAACTAGGTAGCTATTAAATAGTTAATAACTATTTAATAGCTATTATACCTAGTTAAAATAATTAACAATTTACCTGTAAAATAAATATAAACCCTAACATAGCTACAATGTAATTATTAATTATATTGTAGCTATCTTAGGTTTTATTTTATAGGTAAGTATTTAGATTTAAATAGGAATATTTTAGTTTATAATATGAATTAGATTAATTTAATAAGAATTTAGGTAGGGGTGTTAGGGTTAGATAGAGTTAATATAGTTAATATAAATACTATAGTAACTATATTAACTATATTAACCCTAATATAATTAGGGTTAATATAGTTAATATATATAATGTAATAACTATATTAACTATAATATACTTAGGGTTAATATAGATAATATAGCTGGCGGCGGGGTAGGTAGATTAAATTAGGGGTTAATAATTTTAATATAGATGGCGGCGGTGTAAGGGGCTTACATTAGGGGTTAATACTATTAATATAGGTGGCGGCGGTGTAGGGAGGGCAGGTTATAGGGCAAAAGAGCTGTTTACTTTGGGGCAAAGCCCCGCAAAAGGCCCTTTTAAGGGCTGGTAATAGAGCTTATTACTTTAGGGATATTAGATTAGGGGTTAATAATATTAATATAGCTGGCGGCGGTATAGGGGGATTAGATTAGGGGTTAATAATTTTTATATAGGTGGCGGCGGTGTAAGGGGTCAGATTAGGGGATAGATAAGGTAGATGGCGGCGGTGTAAGGGGTTCACATTAGGGGATAGATCAGTTAGATTGTGGCGGTTTTAGGGGCTCACAGTAGGGGGTTAGTTTATGTAGATGGCGGCGGGGTCCTGGAGCGGCGGTTTAGGGGTTAATAACTTTATTAGGGATTGCGGCGGGGGATCGCGGTTGACAGGTAGATAGACATTGCACATGCGTTAGGTGTTAGGTTTATTTAGCAGGTAGTTTAGGGAGTTACGGGGCTCCAATAGTCAGCGTAAGGCTTCTTACGGCTGCTTTTTGTGGCGAGGTGAAAATGGAGTAAGATTTCTCCATTTTCGACACGTAAGTCCTTACGCTGTATATTGGATACCAAACTGCGCTGGTTTGGTATACCTGCCTATGGCCCAAAAAACTATGGGCGACGGCAGAAATATACGCGCGTAACTTCTAGGTTACGCCGTATATAGGATACCAAACCAGCGCAAATATTGGCGTCGCCAGCTTTTGCGGGCGACGATTTTTATCGGATCGGGCCCTTGGTAGTTTATTATAGATTAGGGTTTTTCATTTTGGGGTGTTTTTTTTTTTTTTTAAACAGGGTATTAGAATAGGAATAATTTTTATTGTGTTGGATAATTTCGTTTGTTGTTTTTTGTAATGGTAGGTTTTTTTTATGTTTTGTAATTTTAGTGATTTTTATTTTTTGTAATGTTAGGTTTTAGTGTAAGGCAGCTTAGGTTTTATTTCACAGGTAAGCTTGTATTTATTTTAACTAGGTAGTTAGCAAATAGTTTAGAACTATTTACTAACTAGTCTACCTAGTTAAAATAAATACAAACTTACCTGTGAAATAAAAATAAAACCTAAGCTAGCTACAATATAACTATTAGTTATATTGTAGCTAGCTTAGGTTTTATTTCACAGGTAAGTATGTATTTAGTTTTAAATAGGTATTGTTTATTTAATAATTATAACTTTAATTTAGCTCTATTTTAATTATGTTAAAGTTAGGGGGTGTTAGGGTTAGGGGTTAATAGTTTAATTTTGGTTGTTGCGATGTAGGGGGTTGGCGGTTTAAGGGTTAATAGGTTTATTTAGTGGTAGTGATGTGGGAGGCCAGAGGTTTAGGGGTTAATAGCTTTATTTAGTGGTGGCGTTGTCAGAGAGCGGCGGAATAGGGGTTAATATCGTTATTATAGTGTGGGCGATGTCGGGAGCGCAGATTAGGGGTTAATAGATTTATTTCGGTGGCAGCGATGTCGGGAGCGGCAGATTAGATGTTAATAAATTTATGTAGGTGTCGGCGATGTCGGGGGCACTTAGACATGGGGTTTATGTTAGGGTGTTAGATTTAAACATAACTTTTTTTTCCCCATAGACATCAATGGGGCTGCGTTACGGAGCTTTTCATTCCGCGCTTCAGGTTTTAAGTTTTTTCTAACACGCTCTCTCCCCACTGATGTCTATGGGGAAAGCGTGCACGAGCACGTCAAAGCAGTGCTTGTATTTTGTGCGGTATGGAGCTCAACGCAACCATATCGCACGCACAAGTCGGCTTTTCAAAAACTCATAGGGGGGTAGTTATCAAGCCGTCTACTTTACCTGCCTTCGCCGGTCCAATACGCCCGCCTAAGCTCGCCTACCATCGCCGCCGCGGACCTGAATACGTTCGCCTAAGTTATCAAAAAAGCTGTCAAAAGCCGCGCACCAAGTACGGGGCGATGAGCAGCGGATTGTGATAGTTATCACTCATCCGATCTCGCTGCTCTTCGGCTTTTTAACAGCTCTATTGACAAGCTGTCACTAAGCACCCACACTAACTACACTGTTCTACCCCCTATACCGGCGCCCCCGGAGCCCCCCGCAACTAAATAAAGTTAGTAACCCCTAAACCGCCGCTCCTAGACCCCGCCGCAACTCTTATAAATGTATTAACCCCTAAACCGCCGCTCCCGGACACCGCCGCCACCTACATTATACCTAGTAACCCCTATCCTGCCCCCCCTATACCGCCGCCACCTATAATAAAGTTATTAACCCCTATCCTGCCGATCCCAGACCCCGCCGCAACTAAATAAATAGTTTAACCCCTAAACCGCCGCTCCCGGACCCCGCCGCAACCTATATTAAACTTATTAACCCCTAATCTGCCCCCCCTACACCGTCGCCACCTATAATACATTTATTAACCCCTATCCTGCCCCCCCCTACACCGCAGCAACTATAACAAAATTATTAACCCCTAAACCTAAGTCTAACACTAACCCTAACACCCCCCTAACTTAAATATTAATTAAATACATATAAATAATATTTCTCTTATTAACTAAATGAATCCTATTTAAAACTAAATACTTCCCTTTAAAATAAACCCTAATATAGCTACAATATAAATAATAATTATATTGTAGCTATCTTAGGATTTATTTTTATTTTACAGGCAACTTTCAATTTATTTTAACTAGGTAGAATAGCTATTAAATAGTTATTAACTATTTAATAGCTACCTAGCTAAAATAAAGAGAAATTTACCTGTAAAATAAAAACTAACCTAAGTTACAATTACACCTAACACTACACTATCATTAAATAAATGAATCCTATTTAAAACTAAATACTTACCTGTAAAATAAACCTTAAGATAGCTACAATGTAATTAATAATTACATTGTAGCTATTTTAGGGTTTATATTTATTTTACAGGTAACTTGGTATTTATTTTAACTAGGTACAATAGCTATTAAAAAGTTATTAACTATTTAATAACTACCTAGCTAAAAGAAATACAAAATTACCAGTAAAATAAATCCTAACCTACGTTACAATTAAACCTAACACTACACTATCATTAAATAAATTAAATACAAATACCTACAAATAAATACACTAACTAAAGTACAAAAAATAAAAAAAGAACTAAGTTACAAAAAATAAAAAAATTATTTACAAACATTATAAAAATATTACAGCAATTTTAAGCTAATTACACCTACTCTAAGCCCCCTAATAAAATAACAAAGCCCCCCAAAATAAAAAAATTCCCTACCCTATTCTTCATTTAAAAGACACCAGCTCTATTACCTTACCAGCCCTTAAAAGGGCCTTTTGCGGGGCATGCCCCAAAGAAAACAGCTCTTTTGCCTGTAAAATAAAAATACACCCCCCCAACATTAAAACCCACCACCCACATACCCCTAATCTAACCCAAACCCTCCTTAAATAAACCTAACACTACCCCCCTGAAGATCTTCCTACCTTGAGTCGTCTTCACTCAGCGGAGCCGAATTCTTCATCCAATCGGGGCGATGTCTTCATCCAAGCGGGGGCTGAAGAGGTCCATCATCCGGCTGAAGTCTTCATCCAAGCGGGGGCTGAAGAGGTCCATCATCCGGCTGAAGTCTTCATCCAAGCGGGGGCTGAAGAGGTCTTCCATCCGGCTGAAGTCTTCTATCAAGCGGCATCCTCAATCTTCTTTCTTCCGGCTCCATCTTCATCCCGCCGACGCGGAACAGTCTTCCTCCACAACGAACTCCCGACGAATGACGGTACCTTTAAGTGACGCCATCCAAGATGGCGTCCCTCGAATTCCGATTGAACTTGAATCTGAACTTGAATCTGATTGGCTGATTCCATCAGCCAATCAGATTATTCCTACCTTAATTCTGATTGTCTGATAGAATCCTATCAGCCAATCGGAATTCGAGGGACGCCATCTTGGATGACGTCATTTAAAGGAACCTTCATTCGTCGGGAGTTCGTCGTGGAGGAAGGATGTTCCGCGTCGGCGGGATGAAGATGGAGCCGGAAGAAATAAGATTGAAGATGCCGCTTGATAGAAGACTTCAGCCGGATGGAAGACCTCTTCAGCCCACGCTTGGATGAAGACTTCAGCCGGATGATGGACCTCTTCAGCCCCCGCTTGGATGAAGACTTCAGCCGGATGATGGACCTCTTCAGCCCCCGCTTGGATGAAGACTTCAGCCGGATGATGGACCTCTTCAGCCCCCGCTTGGATGAAGACATCGCCCGGATTGGATGAAGAATTCGGCTCGGCTGAGTGAAGACGACTCAAGGTAGGAAGATCTTCAGGGGGGTAGTGTTAGGTTTATTTAAGGGGGGTTTGGGTTAGATTAGGGGTAAGTGGGTGGTGGGTTTTAATGTTGGGGGGGGGGTTGTATTTTTATTTTACAGGCAAAAGAGCTGTTTGCCCCGCAAAAGGCCCTTTTAAGGGCTGCTAAGGTAATAGAGCTGGTATCTTTTAAATGTAGAATAGGGTAGGGATTTTTTTTATTTTGGGGGGCTTTGTTATTTTATTAGGGGGCTTAGAGTAGGTGTAATTAGCTTAAAATTGTTGTAATATTTTTATAATGTTTGTAAATTATTTTTTTATTTTTTGTAACAGTTCTTTTTTTATTTTTTGTACTTTAGTTAGTGTATTTATTTGTATTTATTTGTAGGTATTTGTATTTAATTTATTTAATGATAGTGTAGTGTTAGGTTTAATTGTAACTTAGGTTAGGATTTATTTTACTGGTAATTTTGTATTTCTTTTAGCTAGGTAGTTATTAAATAGTTAATAACTATTTAATAGCTATTGTACCTAGTTAAAATAAATACCAAGTTACCTGTAACATAAATATAAACCCTAAAATAGCTACAATGTAATTATTAATTACATTGTAGCTATCTTAGGGTTTATTTTACAGGTAAGTATTTAGTTTTAAATAGGATTAATTTATTTAATGATAGTGTAGTGTTAGGTGTAATTGTAACTTAGGTTAGTTTTTATTTTACAGGTAAATTTCTCTTTATTTTAACTAGGTAGCTATTAAATAGTTAATAACTATTTTATAGCTATTGTACCTAGTTAAAATAAATTGAAATTTGCCTGTAAAATAAAAATAAATCCTAAGATAGCTACAATATAATTATTATTTATATTGTAGCTATATTAGGGTTTATTTTAAAGGGAAGTATTTAGTTTTAAATAGGATTAATTTAGTTAATAAGAGTTAAATTTATTTATATGTATTTAATTAATATTTAAGTTAGGGGGGTGTTAGGGTTAGACTTAGGTTTAGGGGTTAATAATTTTATTACAGTGGCGGCGGTGTAGGGGGAGGGCAGGATAGGGGTTAATAAATTTATTATAGGTGGCGACGGTGTAGGGGGGGCAGATTAGGGGTTAATAAGTTTAATATAGGTTGCGGCGGGGTCCGAGAGCGGCAGTTTAGGGGTTAAACTATTTATTTAGTTGCGGCGGGGTCCGGGATCGGCAGGATAGGGGTTGATAACTTAATTATAGGTGGCGGCGGTATAGGGGGGGCAGGATAAGGGTTACTAGGTATAATGTAGGTGGTGGCGGGGTCCGGGAGCAGCGTTTTAGGGGTTAATACATATATTATAGTTGCGGCGGGGACAGGGAGCGGCGGTTTAGGGGTTAATCAGTTTATTAGCGTGGCGGTGGGCTCCGGGAGAGGCGGTTTAGGGGGTAATAAGTTTATTTAGTTGTGGCGGTGTAGGGGAGGGGGGGGCAGATTAGACTCGGGGTACATGTTAGGGTGTTAGGTGTAGACAGCTCCCATAGGAATTAATGGGATATCTGGCAGCAGCGAACATGAACTTTCGCTATGGTCAGACTCCCATTGATTCCTATGGGATCCGCCGCCTCTCGGGCGGCGGTTTGAAAACCAGGTACGCTGGGCTGGAAAAGTGCCGAGCGTACCTGCTAGTTTTTTGATAACTAGCAAAAGTAGTCAGATTGTGCCGCACTTGTGTGCGGAACATCTGGAGTGACGTAAGAATCGATCTGTGTCGGACTGAGTCCGGCGGATCGAAGCTTACATCACTAAATTCTACTTTTGCCGGTGTCTAGGGCTTGATAACTAAGGCGAATCAGCCTCGCCTCAAATACGCTGCGGAATTCCAGCGTATTTAAGGTAGACACGTTGATAACTAGAGGCCTTAATGGCAGTGCTATGGAGGATGAAATAACGCAACTTTTGTTGCGTTCGTTAACTACCCTCTATAGCGCAAAACTTGTAATCTAGGTGATTATTTTTTTAATAAACTACACTAGTCAGTATTTTGGGGCCATTTATAAAATTAACTACCGCGAGTTCATGGTAAATAATGGCTGGTTAATAATCGCGTGTTGTTTAGCACTCCACTTGTAATCCAACTCTTTATGCGTTGTTGAAATGTCAAACTTAATGGTCCTAATCTACTATAGTAAGGTGAACCAAAGTGAAACTTTGAATGTTGTTTTTTATAAGGGGATATTCAATATCAAGATAAAAACAAACACTGTCCACGGTTTTTCATTGACGTAAACATTTCACAGACTGCCATCTTGGAGCTCAGGTATTCTGTGCACACTCACAGATCAGTAACGTTGTCCACTTTTTTAACACTGTATAATGTGCTTCAGGTTAGTGTGCATGATGCATCATGTGAGCTTTACATTTTTACATTTTTTTTTTTTTTTTTTTTTAATCTTTTTATTGAGGACATAACAGTGTTTTCACAGTCAAAATTTAACACAGTCATTATATCAAACATTCTCATCATAACTGATTATTCAAGTTGAAAATGAAGATATTATAGTCCTCGTTTTTCTTCCCCTTCACCATAACATAATGGGTCACTTTTGGGCCCGTGAAACAATGTTAATTTGTATCCAGGGGTTAATAAAGAACAGGATAAACTAAACATGGTAAATTGCATCTTAGAGGATAACGGGTTTGTGATAACAGGGTTAAGGAAAAAAACATAATTTATGCTTACCTGATAAATTCCTTTCTTCTGTTGTGTGATCAGTCCACGGGTCATCATTACTTCTGGGATATTATCTGCTCCCCTACAGGAAGTGCAAGAGGATTCACCCAGCAGAGTTGCTATATAGCTCCTCCCCTCTACGTCACCTCCAGTCATTCGACCAAAGACCAACGAGAAAGGAGAAGCCAAGGGTGAAGTGGTGACTGAATTATAATTTAAAAAATATTTACCTGCCTTAAAAAAACAGGGCGGGCCGTGGACTGATCACACAACAGAAGAAAGGAATTTATCAGGTAAGCATAAATTATGTTTTCTTCTGTTATGTGTGATCAGTCCACGGGTCATCATTACTTCTGGGATACCAATACCAAAGCAAAAGTACACGGATGACGGGAGGGATAGGCAGGCTCATTATACAGAAGGAACCACTGCCTGAAGAACCTTTCTCCCAAAAATAGCCTCCGAAGAAGCAAAAGTGTCAAATTTGTAAAATTTGGAAAAAGTATGAAGCGAAGACCAAGTTGCAGCCTTGCAAATCTGTTCAACAGAGGCCTCATTCTTAAAGGCCCAAGTGGAAGCCACAGCTCTAGTGGAATGAGCTGTAATTCTTTCAGGAGGCTGCTGTCCAGCAGTCTCATAGGCTAAACGTATTATGCTACGAAGCCAAAAAGAGAGAGAGATAGCAGAAGCTTTTTGACCTCTCCTCTGTCCAGAATAAACGACAAACAGGGAAGAAGTTTGGCGAAAATCTTTAGTTGCCTGCAAGTAGAACTTGAGGGCACGAACTACATCCAGATTGTGTAGAAGACGTTCCTTCTTTGAAGAAGGATTTGGACACAAGGATGGAACAACAATCTCTTGATTGATATTCCTGTTAGAGACAACCTTAGGTAAGAACCCAGGTTTAGTACGCAGAACTACCTTGTCTGAGTGAAAGATCAGATAAGGGGAATCACAATGTAGGGCTGATAACTCAGAGACTCTTCGAGCCGAGGAAATAGCCATTAAAAATAGAACTTTCCAAGATAACAATTTTATATCAATGGAATGAAGGGGTTCAAACGGAACACCCTGTAAAACGTTAAGAACTAAGTTTAAACTCCATGGCGGAGCAACAGTTTTAAACACAGGCTTGATCCTAGCTAAAGCCTGACAAAAGGCCTGGATGTCTGAATTTTCTGACAGACGCCTGTGTAACAAGATGGACAGAGCTGAGATCTGTCCCTTTAATGAGCTAGCCGATAAACCCTTTTCTAAACCTTCTTGTAGAAAAGACAATATCCTAGGAATCCTAACCTTACTCCAGGAGTAATCTTTGGATTCACACCAGTATAGGTATTTACGCCATATTTTATGGTAAATCTTTCTGGTAACAGGCTTCCTAGCCTGTATCAGGGTATCAATAACCGACTCAGAAAAACCACGTTTTGATAAAATCAAGCGTTCAATTTCCAAGCAGTCAGCTTCAGAGAAGTTAGACTTTGATGTTTGAATGGACCCTGAATCAGAAGGTCCTGTCTTAGAGGTAGAGACCAAGGCGGACAGGATGACATGTCCACTAGATCTGCATACCAAGTCCTGCGCGGCCATGCAGGCGCTATTAGAATCACTGATGCTCTCTCCTGTTTGATCTTGGCAATCAATCGAGGAAGCAGCGGGAAGGGTGGAAACACATAAGCCATCCTGAAGTTCCAAGGTGCTGACAAAGCATCTATCAGAACCGCTCCCGGATCCCTGGATCTGGATCCGTAGCGAGGAAGTTTGGCGTTCTGGCGAGACGCCATGAGATCTATCTCTGGTTTGCCCCAACGTCGAAGTATTTGGGCAAAGACCTCCGGATGAAGTTCCCACTCCCCCGGATGAAGAGTCTGGCGACTCAGGAAATCCGCCTCCCAGTTCTCCACTCCCGGGATGTGGATTGCTGACAGGTGGCAAGAGTGAGACTCTGCCCAGCGAATTATCTTTGATACTTCTATCATTGCTAGGGAGCTTCTTGTCCCTCCCTGATGGTTGATGTAAGCTACAGTCGTGATGTTGTCCGACTGAAACCTGATGAACCCCCAAGTCTTTAACTGGGGCCAAGCTAGAAGGGCATTGAGAACTGCTCTCAATTCCAGAATGTTTATTGGCAGGAGACTTTCCTCCTGACTCCATTGTCCCTGAGCCTTCAGAGAATTCCAGACAGCGCCCCAACCTAGAAGGCTGGCGTCTGTTGTTACAATTGTCCAGTCCGGCCTGCTGAACGGCATCCCCCTGGACAGATGTGGCCGAGAAAGCCACCATAGAAGAGAGTTTCTGGTCTCTTGATCCAGATTCAGAGTGGGGGACAAATCTGAGTAATCCCCATTCCACTGACTCAGCATGCACAATTGCAGCGGTCTGAGATGTAGACGTGCAAAGGGTACTATGTCCATTGCTGCTACCATTAAGCCGATCACCTCCATGCATTGAGCTACTGACGGGAGTTGAATGGAATGAAGGACACGGCATGCATTTAGAAGCTTTGTTAATCTGTCCTCTGTCAGATAAATCTTCATTTCTACAGAATCTATAAGAGTCCCCAAGAATGGAACTCTTGTGAGAGGCAAGAGAGAACTCTTCTTTTCGTTCACTTTCCATCCATGCGACCTTAGAAATGCCAGAACTAACTCTGTATGAGACTTGGCAGTTTGAAAGCTTGAAGCTTGTATCAGAATGTCGTCTAGGTACGGAGCTACCGAAATTCCTCGCGGTCTCAGAACCGCTAGAAGGGCACCCAGAACCTTTGTGAAGATTCTTGGAGCCGTAGCCAATCCGAATGGAAGGGCTACAAACTGGTAATGCCTGTCTAAGAAGGCAAACCTTAGATACCGGTAATGATCTTTGTGAATCGGTATGTGAAGGTAAGCATCCTTTAAATCCACTGTGGTCATGTACTGACCCTTTTGGATCATGGGTAAGATTGTCCGAATAGTTTCCATTTTGAACGATGGAACTCTTAGGAATTTGTTTAGGATCTTTAAATCCAAGATTGGCCTGAAAGTTCCCTCTTTTTTGGGAACCACAAACAGGTTTGAGTAAAACCCTTGTCCCTGTTCCGACCGCGGAACCGGATGGATCACTCCCATTAATAATAGATCTTGTACACAGCGTAGAAACGCGTCTTTCTTTATTTGGTTTGTTGACAACCTTGACAGATGAAATCTCCCTCTTGGAGGAGATAATTTGAAGTCTAGAAGGTATCCCTGAGATATGATCTCTAGCGCCCAGGGATCCTGGACATCTCTTGCCCAAGCCTGGGCGAAGAGAGAGAGTCTGCCCCCCACTAGATCCGGTCCCGGATCGGGGGCCCTCGGTTCATGCTGTCTTTGAGGCAGCAGCAGGTTTACTGGCCTGCTTGCCCTTGTTCCAGGACTGGTTAGGCTTCCAGCCTTGTCTGTAACGAGCAACAGTTCCTCCCTGTTTTGGAGCAGTGGAGGGTGGCGCTGCTCCTGCTTTGAAATTCCGAAAGGGACGAAAATTAGACTGTCTAGCCTTAGCTTTGGCTTTGTCTTGAGGTAGGGCGTGGCCCTTACCTCCTGTAATGTCAGCAATAATTTCTTTCAAACCGGGCCCAAATAAAGTTTGCCCCTTGAAAGGTATATTAAGTAATTTGGACTTAGAAGTTACATCAGCCGACCAGGATTTTAGCCACAGCGCCCTGCGTGCCTGAATGGCGAATCCTGAATTCTTAGCCGTAAGTTTGGTTAAATGTACTACGGCCTCCGAAATGAATGAATTAGCTAGTTTAAGGACTCTAAGCCTGTCCGTAATGTCGTCCAGCGTAGCTGAACTGAGGTTCTCTTCTAGAGACTCAATCCAAAATGCTGCCGCAGCCGAGATCGGCGCGATGCATGCAAGGGGTTGCAATATAAAACCTTGTTGAACAAACATTTTCTTAAGGTAACCCTCTAATTTTTTATCCATAGGATCTGAAAAAGCACAGCTATCCTCCACCGGGATAGTGGTACGCTTAGCTAAAGTAGAAACTGCTCCCTCCACCTTAGGGACCGTTTGCCATAAGTCCCGTGTGGTGGCGTCTATAGGAAACATCTTTCTAAATATTGGAGGGGGTGAGAACGGCACACCGGGTCTGTCCCACTCCTTAATAACAATTTCAGTTAATCTCTTAGGTATAGGAAAAACGTCAGTACTCGCCGGTACCGCAAAGTATTTATCCAACCTACACATTTTCTCTGGTATTGCAACAGCGTTACAATCGTTGAGAGCTGCTAAGACCTCCCCTAGTAATACACGGAGGTTTTCCAATTTAAACTTAAAATTTGAAATATCTGAATCCAATCTGTTTGGATCAGAACCGTCACCTACAGAATGAAGCTCTCCGTCCTCATGTTCTGCAAGCTGTGACGCAGTATCAGACATGGCCCTAGAATTATCAGCGCACTCTGTTCTCACCCCAGAGTGATCACGCTTGCCTCTTAGTTCTGGTAATTTAGCCAAAACTTCAGTCATAACAGTAGCCATATCTTGTAATGTTATCTGTAATGGCTGCCCAGATGTACTAGGCGCCATAACATCACGCACCTCCCGGGCGGGAGATGCAGGTACTGACACGTGAGGCGAGTTAGTCGGCATAACTCTCCCCTCGCTGTTTGGTGAAATTTGTTCAATTTGTACAGATTGGCTTTTATTTAAGGTAGCATCAATACAGCTAGTACATAAATTTCTATTGGGCTCCACCTTGGCATTGGAACAAATGACACAGGTATCTTCCTCTGAATCAGACATGTTTAACACACTAGCAAGAAACATGCAACTCGGTTACAAGTTTATTTAATACAAACGTACTGTGCCTCAAAAGCACTAAACGATTAAATGACAGTTGAAATAATGAACTGAAAAACAGTTATAGCATCACTCTTAACAAACAACACAACTTTTTAGCAAAGGTTTGTTCCCATTAGTAAAATAACACTAATTAAATTTTAAACATAAAAATTACAGAGCAACGTTTTAAATCACAGTCACTATTAAATCTCACAGCTCTGCTGAGAGAATCTACTTCCCTTCAAAGAAGTTTGAAGACCCCAGAGTTCTGTCAAAGATGAACCGGATCATGCAGAAAATATAAGTGTAACTGACTGAAAATTTTTTGATGCGTAGCAAAGAGCGCCAAAAAACGGCCCCTCCCCCTCACACACAGCAGTGAGAGAGAAACGAAACTGTCATAATCAAAACAAGCAGACTGCCAAGTGGAAAAAATAATGCCCAAATATTTATTCACTCAGTACCTCAGAAATGCAAACGATTCTACATTCCAGCAAAAACGTTTAACATGAATTAAATACCTATTAAAAGGTTTAATGTACTTTTACAGAGTAATTCCGGTGAAATACCATCCCCAGAATACTGAAGTGTAGAGTATACATACATGTCATTATATCGGTATAGCAGGATTTTCTCATCAATTCCATTCAGAAAATAAAAACTGCTACATACCTCAATGCAGATTCAACTGCCCGCTGTCCCCTGATCTGAAGCTTTTACCTCCCTCAGATGGCCGAGAAACAGCAATATGATCTTAACTACTCCGGTTAAAATCATAATAAAAAACTCTGGTAGATTCTTCTTCAAACTCTGCCAGAGAAGTAATAACACGCTCCGGTGCTATTGTAAAATAACAAACTTTTGATTGAAGTTATAAAAACTAAGTATAATCACCATAGTCCTCTCACACCTCCTATCTAGTCTTTGGGTGCAAGAGAATGACTGGGGGTGACGTAGAGGGGAGGAGCTATATAGCAACTCTGCTGGGTGAATCCTCTTGCACTTCCTGTAGGGGAGCAGATAATATCCCAGAAGTAATGATGACCCGTGGACTGATCACACATAACAGAAGAAAGGATACCATAAACCATAACTGATCACGGATGTGGCATATACACTAGTACAGTACAATATTATTCAATGCAGCACAATTATAAAAATTAGACCTACATACATACTTCAGCCAACATAGCGATACCGCAGAAGGATTCAGAGTTCATAGTATGCACCAACCAAAGGTTACAGTTGAAATGGGGGAAGTAGGTGTGCCTTAATGTTTCCCATGTCATGCGTCTTAGCTGAGTCCCATAATGATCAGTAGTGACAGAGAGGATAGCTGTGGGAAGAAGTAGGTTTATGGGGGTTGTCTGGTTGATATCTTAAGAGGATTTAGCGCAGGAGGGCGTCAATATCCAATTGAATAAATAACTCTTGGGTATTGTATATGTCTACCAAGCGGTTATATTCATATGGGCTGAAATGTAATTTGCTGCCCGAGAAGGTTATAAGTGTTAGGCGCTTAGCCGCTACCTCGGCCGCAGGCAACTAAGCCAGCTCCTATATGTTGGTTGACTCTAGGGGTTACCTTCCTGTAAGGGCTTATTAATATTTATAGTTAGGGGTTTATAAAGAAGGCTAGTATTTGTTATTTCAGTAGCATAGTTAGGCTTTGGGAATCCCCCGTGTGTGAGAAGATCTTGTCATTGGTTTCTTTGGCTTTATAGTTATGAACTCCTGCCCCTCTCTACTATTTTAAAATTATGTAAAGGGGGCATATAGGGTGTGGAGCTAAATAATGTTAGGTGTCTGATAAAGGAGAAAGACCTTCTGAAAGTAAACATATGTACAAATAAACATGCGAAAATTAAATGCAACTATAGCTATCAAAGAATACACTTCCAGCTAAAAGGTGATGCAAATTAAACTAACACTTCAGCGTGGTTCAAACCTTTACTGGTAGGAGGTCAGGGCCACTAAAATGGTAACTGTAAGAGTTCGTTTCAGCTATGCCGTGCTTGCTGGGGCATGTTAAATAAAGTATTATGTTATGATACCATGGTGCTCCCTTATTTTCGATCAGGCAATTAAAAGTTCCTTCGCTCCGGCTACTTGGATACTCAACACAGTCCAGCTGAAAAGATAGTGTCTGGGCATAAGCCGGTCCGGAACAGCGGCGTGCAGGTTTTATGTTCTGGGTCTTCTCGTGTGTAGCAGGCACGTTATCGGTCTGAGAAGCTGTGGAACCGCCAGATGCTGCGTTGTCAACCAGCATGCGCATTGTGTCTATTTTACCTTTTGGTGTCGCTGTAACTGCTTGCAGGTTAGGCGGCTGTTTCCATGAGGCCACCAGGGACGTATGTGAGCCCCGCTGTAAGTGCGGCCCAACAAGGCCCTTTCTATTTAGTTCTATTATTTTGTGAACGGCCATTTTCTGCTCGCCAGCTTCGGCAACCTCTAGGCTCCCTGGATGCAGTTGTGTGGCCGCCGCTTCAGACCCGGCTCGTGGATCCGGTATATGACCGTGAGTTGTGTTTGTGGAGCGGGATCTCTTCTGCTGGGAGGGTAAACCAACTGCGTATGGGGAGCTATTGTCATCCACAGGAACGCCGGATTCTGTCGGTCTATTAGTTGCATCCAGCATTGAGTTTTTGCAAGTAAAGAGGCCTATTAGATTATCATAAGGAGCTCTTTCCATCATGCGATGCAGCAGGCCTTCTATTATTGCGAATTGCTGATCATGACGATCCTGTAGGTTATGATCTCCTGTAGAAGCCATTCTTCGCTATGTTAGTTTTTGTTCACAGAGTGAGGAGGTATACTGTGTAGGGTACTGTGTTGCAGCCAGTTATGGCAAAAACCTCGGTGAACCGAGGGGGAAGCGCTGCCTATTATGAGCTGCCGCTCTAGGCCTCTATTGTCCGATTCTGGGCTCTGATGTCAATGATACAGCTCGAGCAGTTAAGTAAAGTTTCCCACAGATGAGAGCCGTGGGTTATTGTGCAATCTGATATATCTTGCTGTAAAATTACTCAGAAAATCGGCAGATTCTCAGTGTCTCTATCAGAGCTCATGAAGATGCGACCATCCAGGATCGCTGCTTGGACACGCCCCTACATTTTTACATTTTTTTACAGAGTTTGACAGCTACATAAAATATATTTAAAAAAAGCACTCAACAATAATATAGAGCAAAAATGTTCAGCTCCTGCTTTGCATCGTGCACTCTAACCTACAGCTGTAAAAAATAGGCAGAGCTTCGGTATCTGGCATCTTTAAGCTATTAAAACAGGAAAATGGATTTGTAAAGAGCTGCAGGAACATGATGAAAGGCAATAACTAACACCTAGATTACAAGTTTTGCTCTATAGAGGGTACTTAACGAATGCAACAAAATTTGCGTTATTTCACCCTCCATAGCGCTGCCATTACGAGTTTTAGAAAAGCCGGCTTGTGCGTGCGATATGGTTGCATTGAGCTTCATACCGCACAAAATACAAGCGCTGCTTTGACATGCTCGTGCACGCTTTCCCCATAGACATAAATGGGGAGAAAGTGTTAGAAAAAACCTAAAGCAGAGAATGAAAAGCTCTGTAATGCAACCCCATTGATGTCTTTGGGGGGGAAAAAAGTAATGTTTAACCCCTTAGTGACCAGACCACTTTTCAATTTGTTGACCATCTGGGACCAAGGCTATTTTTGCATTTCTGCGATGTTTGTGTTTAACTGTAATTTTCCTGTTACTCATTTACTGTACCCACACATATTTGATACCGTTTTTCTTGCCATTAAATGGACTTTCTAAAGATACCATTATTTTCATCATATCTTATAATTTACTATAAATTTTGAGGAAAAATAAAATATGAGGAAAAAATGGAAAAAAACACACTTTTTCTAACTTTGACCCTCAAAATCTCTTACATATCTACAACCACCATAAAATACCAATGCTAAATAGTTTCTAAATTTTGTCCTGAGTTTAGAAATACCCAATGTTTACATGTTCTTTACTTTTTTTGCAAGTTATAGGGCAATAAGTACAAGTAGAACTTTGCTATTTCAAAACCATTTTTTTTCAAAATTAGCGATAGTTACATTGTAACACGGATATCTGTCAGGAATCCCAAAATAACCCTTCAAATATATATATTTTTTAAAAGAAGACAACCTAAGGTATTAAACTTGGGGTATTTTGACTTTTTTTCATGCAACCATTTTACCACCAATCCATGCCAAAGTTTGAAAAAAGAAAAAAATTGATTTTTTGACAAAATAGCAATTTAAGAATACATTTACTGAGAATGTTAAGGGTTACTGCCAAATAACACTCTAATATGTCTTCAGCAGCATCTCCTGAGTACAGTGATACCACCCATGTATAGGTGTGTCGCGTTCTCTGGGGGCTAAACAGCCTTATTTTTAGGAAGCGCATTCCAGTTTTTCAACTTGGAATTTTCACATCTGTCATCATGCACCCATGTCCTATTTGGGACATTTCTGAAGCCGGCCAATGAAATTTACCACCATCAAACCATATATTTTTGAAAAGTAGACACCCTAGGGTATTTCAAATGGTGGTATTTTAACACTTCCCATGCACTAATTCAACCACCAGTCTTTGTCAAACTTTTGGGTAGTCATTTTTTTGTGTTATTTTTCACACACGTACTTTAGGCATGGATTCTCAGTTCCTGTTATGTGTTACTGCCAAAAAAACACCTCAATATGTGTTCAACAACATCTCCTGAGAACAGTGATACCATGTATAGGTGTGTCGCGTTCTCTGGGGGCTAAACAGCCTTATTTTTAGGAAGCGCATTCCAGTTTTTCAACTTGGAATTTTCACATCTGTCATCATGCACCCATGTCCTATTTGGGACATTTCTGAAGCCGGCCAATGAAATTTACCACCATCAAACCATATATTTTTTGAAAAGTAGACACCCTAGGGTATTTCAAATGGTGGTATTTTAACATTTTCAATGCACTAATTCAACCACCAGTCTTTGTCAAACTATTGGGCATTCATTTTTTTGTGTTATTTTTCACACACGTACTTTAGACATGGATTCACAGCTCTTGTTATGCGTTACTGCCAAAGAAGACCCCAATATGTGGTCACCAACATCTCCTGAGTACAATGATACCACCTATGCATAGGTTTGTTGGCTTGTTTGCGGGGGTGCAATGCCAAATGTCTGACATGCATTTGTGATTTTTTTTTTCACATTTAACATATTTTCTTTGTCTTTTTTGGGGGTCTTTTAACATACCCCAATTTATTTGTTTTCCATGAATGTGCATATATTTGAAAAGTTGACACCCCAAGGTATTGTATATGGAGTGCTTTGATGCAACCGTTTTAGCCGAAAAAATTGGTGAAAGTGTATGGTGGTAATTTCTCAATTTTCATTTTTACACACACATTACTTTTAGACTATGATTTAGGAGAGACTGTTGTAAGTTATTGCAAAAAAACACCACAGGTTGTTTTCTGCAAGACCTCCTGAGTACACTTATGCCCCCCATCATAGGTTTGTCAGGATTTTGGGAAAGGTTCAGTTACAATTGTATGACTTGTAATTTGAGTTGAAATTGAAAAGTCTTTTGTAACGGTTATAGTTCGCTGATTAGTTGTAAAGCAGTTATAGCTGGTAAGAAACAAACTTGTCTTTGGCCGAGGAGAACAGCATACGGCATCCGGTGTAAGTATAAATGTACACCTTGCCGGTTTGAAAAATATATATGCCTTAAAGGATTTCCTTGTCCTTCTTCTCACCCATCCTTTGTAGCTTTACAGCTCTTTTAGCCATTACCAACATTGGCCAAAGACAAGTTTGTTTCTTCCCAGCTATAACTGCTTTACAACTAATCAACAAACTATAACCGTTACAAAATACTTTTCTTTCGTTTCATACAAAACGGACTTTGTTTGCAAACTATTGCTACACTGCTATTCTTTTTAATATATGGCCCAGATAGTGATGGGTTTGTGTTTGTTGTTATTTTGTTTTATTGTTCCCTAATGATTTTTGTGATACCAGATATTGTTTATACTGTGCACAGTATTTTTATGACTATGCTTTCACATTTTAACTGTTCCAAAATAATAATAATTATAATAACTATAATTAATAACCAATAAATATTTTATACCAGTTTTTTATATATTTTATAAACATTAAGCTACCTGTGGGCAGCGCAGCTGTACACAATTACTAACCTGCAGTTTCTGCAGATATTGAAATTATCCTTGTATTACTATTCTTAAAGGTTGTAGGGATATCTTTCTTTTTTCAGCTGCTTTTTTGTAATTGTTCTCAGCGCTGAGGTATTTTTTTCATTGAACTAAGCGTTCAATCTCCACGCAGTCAGCCTCAGAGAATCTAGATTTTGATGAAAAAAGGGACCTTGTTCCAGCAGATCCCTGCGACAAGGTACCTTCCAAGGAGGAGATGATGATATCCCCACAAGATCCGCGAACCACATCCTTCATGGCCACGATGGAGCAATCAGTATCATTGATGCCTGCTCCTGCTTGATGCGGGCCACTACACGAGGAGAGAGTAGTAACAACGGGAAAAGGTAAATCTATTAGCTCCGCCTGAGGATCCCTGGACCTCGACCCATATCTGGGTAGCTTGGTATTGAGACGGGATGCCATAAGATCTATTTCCGGCGTCCCCCACCTGTTGCATATCTCCGCAAACACTTTGGGATGGAGAGACCATTCCCCCGGATGAAAGGATTGTCTGCTGAGAAAATCCATTTCCCAGTTGTCCATACCCAGAATGTGGATCGCTGACAGCGAACAACTGTGGGCCTCAGCCCACTCCAGAATACGAGATACTTCTCTCATTGCTAGGGAGCTTCTCGTTCCACCCTGATGGTTGATGTAAGCCACCAAGATTATATTGTCTTACTTGAATCTGATAAACTGGGATAAACCCAGAAGGGGCCAAGCCTTCAGAACATTGAAGATTGTCCGAAGTTCCAGATTGTTGATCGGGAGGGATCATTCCTCCTGAGTCCACAGGCCTTGTACCTTCTTGGCACCCCAAACAGCTCCCCATCCTGATAGACTTGCATCCATAGTCACAATCTCCCAGGATGGTTTTAAGAAGGATGTCCCCAGATGATCTGGACAGATCCAACAAGAGAGCGATTCTATCGACCAGTTGTCCAGAGAAATCTGTTGAGACAGATCCAAATGATCGCCATTCCACTGCCTCAGCATGCACAGTTACAACGGTCTGAGACGGAACCTGGCAAAGGGAATGATGCCCATGCTGGACACCATGAGACCAATCACCTCCATACACTGAGAGGCCTTAAGGAGGTCCGGAGGGCAGGACACGCCGAAGCTAGCTTGCAACATCTCTGGTCTGTTAGAAATATCCTCATGGATATGGAGTCTATTATAGTACCCAGGAATTCCACCCTGGTGCTTAGAATAAGAGAACTCTTTTCTAGGTTTATCTTCCATCCATGTGATCGAAGAAGAGAAATGAGAGATTCCGAATGCTCTTTCACCAGACGAAAAGATGGTGCTTGTACCAGAACATCGTTCAAGTAGGGAGCTACTGCTATACCCTGGGTTCTGGCAACGGCTAGAAGAGCCCCTAGAACCTTCATAAAAATTATTGGAGTAGTAGCTAGACCAAACAGAAGTGCAATGAACTGGAAGTGTTGGTCCAGGAACGCAAATCTTGGAAGTGGTCCTTGTGGATTGGAACTTGAAGGTAAGCATCCTTCAGATCTATAGTGGTCATGAACTGTCCTTCCTGAACTAAGGGAAGGATGGACCTTATCGTCTCCATCTTGAAGGAGGTGACACCTAGAAATTTGGTTAAGCACTTTAGGTCCAGAATCGGGTGGAAAGTTCCCTTCTTCTTTGGGACCACAAAACGGTTTGAATAGTATCCCAAACCTCTTTCTGCGATAGGCACTGGGACAATGACTCCTAAGGAGGACAGATCCAGCATGCACCCCAGAAAGGCTTCCCTCTTTTCTGGTCTGGAAGACAGGTTTGAGAGGAGAAATCTGCCCTTGGGTGGATGAGATTTGAAACCTATCTTGTATCCCTGAGCTATGACCTCCAGGACCCATGGATCCTGCACGTCCCTGAACCAAGCGTCTGAAAACAGCGTTAGTCTGACCCCTACATGATCCTGAGCCGATTCGGGTGCTGCCCCTTTATGAGGATTTTGTCTTGGCTGGCTTCTTGCTCTGCTTGGACTTATTCCAGGATTAAGCAAGTTTCCAAGTACTCTTGGTTTGCTCGGGATTAGCGGAGGACTGTTGTTGGGATTTAACAGAACGAAAGGAACAAAAATTAGAAACTTCTCCCTTAGACTTGCTCTTTTTATCTTGCAGTAGGAAGGCACCCATGCTCTCTGTAGCCATGGAGATAATGGAGTCCAGGCCTGGACGAAATAAAATCTTTCCCTTAAAGGGGAGGGAAAGAAGTCATATCTGCAGACCAGGATTTCAGCCCGGGGCACCCGACGAGCCTGAACCGAAAAGCCAGAAGCCTTAGCATTTAGGCGAATAATCTGCATGTTTGCATCAGAGATAAAAGAATGAGCAATTCTCAAGGCTTTAATTCTTTCCTGGATAGCATCGAGGGGACCCTCCACCTCGATCAATTCTGATAAGGAGTCGCACCAGTAGGTAGCTGCTCCAGCAACCGCGGCAACAGCCGCTGCCGGTTGAAATAAATATCCGTATGCTGAAACATCTTTTTTAGAAGAGTTTCCATCTTCTTAGCCATTGGTTTTCTGAACAATGAGCTATCCCCAAGCAGCAAGCGTGGAGATAGCGACATCCACCTTAGGAACAGAACACCACAACTCCAATTGAGAGTCTGGGACGGGGAATAATTTTTTAAAGGAAGACAAAGGGGAAAAGGAAGATCCAATTCTGTCCCATTCGTTCTTAATAATTTAATAATGTTTGCCATCTTTACAGTCACAGGAAAATTTAAAGGTACTATCCTGTCCTCGAAAACTCTGTCTAGCTTAGGAATCAAAGGTTCATCAGGCAGCTTGGCCTCTGGAACCTCTAGTGTAGACATGACTTTGTTTAGAAGAAAACGTAAGTGTTCAAACTTAAATCTAAAGGCTGGTTCCTCCGCAGCAGGAAGCTTAGAGGCAGCAGACTCCGTCCCAGAAAGTTCACCCTCTGAAGCCTCCAGAGCGTGACTCATCCTCGGATAACTGAGACAGAGCAGTTAAATCCAATAAATTACATGAAGACCCCGGGCAGGAGAGCTATGTTTAACCTTTTACGGGGCAGCAAGCCTTCAGAGGTGGACAGCTCAGTGATACTAACCTTCTTTGACCTAATAGCGTTGTCAAGGCATGTGGAACATAGTTGAGAGGGCGGGCATACCAAGGCCTCCTCACAATATAAACAGGTATTTCTATTTGGAATAGAGGTAGTACCCTCTAATATCTCAGAATCCTCCATAGCTTAAGCTAATGACAGCAGGACACAGAAAAACAGAATTTATGTTTACCTGATAAATTGCTTTCTCCAACGGTGTGTCCGGTCCACGGCGTCATCCTTACTTGTGGGATATTCTCTTCCCCAACAGGAAATGGCAAAGAGCCCAGCAAAGCTGGTCACATGATCCCTCCTAGGCTCCGCCTTCCCCAGTCATTCGACCGACGTAAAGGAGGAATATTTGCATAGGAGAAACCATATGATACCGTGGTGACTGTAGGTGACTGATTAAAAAACCAGGGCGGGCCGTGGACCGGACACACCGTTGGAGAAAGCAATTTATCAGGTAAACATAAATTCTGTTTTCTCCAACATAGGTGTGTCCGGTCCACGGCGTCATCCTTACTTGTGGGAACCAATACCAAAGCTTTAGGACACGGATGAAGGGAGGGAGCAAATCAGGTCACCTAGATGGAAGGCACCACGGCTTGCAAAACCTTTCTCCCAAAAATAGCCTCAGAAGAAGCAAAAGTATCAAACTTGTAAAATTTAGTAAAAGTGTGCAGTGAAGACCAAGTCGCTGCCTTACATATCTGATCAACAGAAGCCTCGTTCTTGAAGGCCCATGTGGAAGCCACAGCCCTAGTGGAATGAGCTGTGATTCTTTCAGGAGGCTGCCGTCCGGCAGTCTCATAAGTCAATCTGATGATGCTTTAATCCAAAAAGAGAGAGAGGTAGAAGTTGCTTTTTGACCTCTCCTTTTACCAGAATAAACAACAAACAAGGAAGATGTTTGTCTAAAATCCTTTGTAGCATCTAAATAGAATTTTAGAGCACGAACAACATCCAAATTGTGCAACAAACGTTCCTTCTTTGAAACTGGATTCGGACACAAAGAAGGCACGACTATCTCCTGGTTAATGTTTTTGTTAGAAACAACTTTCGGAAGAAAACCAGGTTTAGTACGTACAAAAAACGTTTTAAAATAAACCGTTACTGTCACTTTAAATTTTAAACTGAACACACTTTATTACTGCAATTGCGAAAAAGTATGAAGGAATTGTTCAAAATTCACCAAAATTTCACCACAGTGTCTTAAGGCCTTAAAAGTATTGCACACCAAATTTGGAAGCTTTAACCCTTAAAATAACGGAACCGGAGCCGTTTTTATATTTAACCCCTTTACAGTCCCTGGTATCTGCTTTGCTGAGACCTAACCAAGCCCAAAGGGGAATACGATACCAAATGACGCCTTCAGAAAGTCTTTTCTATGTATCAGAGCTCCTCACACATGCATCTGCATGTCATGCTTCTCAAAAACAAGTGCGCAATAGAGGCGCGAAAATGAGACTCTGCCTATGATTAGGGAAAGCCCCTAGAGAATAAGGTGTCCAATACAGTGCCTGCCGGTTATTTTACATAATTCCCAAGATTAAAATAATTCCTCAAGGCTATGGAGTATAAAATATGTTTATATATAAATCGATTTAGCCCAGAAAATGTCTACAGTCTTAAAAAGCCCTTGTGAAGCCCTTTTTTTCTTTCTGTAATAAAAATGGCTTACCGGATCCCATAGGGAAAATGACAGCTTCCAGCATTACATCGTCTTGTTAGAATGTGTCATACCTCAAGCAGCAAAAGTCTGCTCACTGTTCCCCCAACTGAAGTTAATTCCTCTCAACAGTCCTGTGTGGAAACAGCCATCGATTTTAGTAACGGTTGCTAAAATCATTTTCCTCTTACAAACAGAAATCTTCATCTCTTTTCTGTTTCAGAGTAAATAGTACATACCAGCACTATTTTAAAATAACAAACTCTTGATTGAATAATAAAAACTACAGCTAAACACTAAAAAACTCTAAGCCATCTCCGTGGAGATGTTGCCTGTACAACGGCAAAGAGAATGACTGGGGAAGGCGGAGCCTAGGAGGGATCATGTGACCAGCTTTGCTGGGCTCTTTGCCATTTCCTGTTGGGGAAGAGAATATCCCACAAGTAAGGATGACGCCGTGGACCGGACACACCTATGTTGGAGAAATAAACAATCTTTATTTTTTTTTTAAAAACGCACCTTTATACTCCCAATGGTTGGGGCACTCACCACCTCATAGACCCAGACAATGCAGAAAATAGTGTCTTCTCTGACAGCCAGCTTGGTCAGGAAAGAGGAAATGAAAGTGAAACCACACCCGGTCACATGGTGCGCAAGTCAGGACCGCCCCTGCTACGAGAAAAAAAGCGCCAAGCTACAAGCTGCGCAACACTCAAAGTGAAAGTAAAAACATGTGTGTTCCAGCCACATAACAAACAGCCTATGAGCCCAATAAAATATCACACATAAAGCAGCATAAAATCAAAGCATCACATTTGATTAATCCCCACTGTTTAATAATCCCCCTCAGGAGATATTAACCCATGATTCTATTAAGATAAAAGGAGCTACACTGTGACCCTGTCTTCCAGTGTTTTCAACATATGTAAAAATTGAAAGTTTCTTACCAGAATCCATGCTGTGGAACAGAAACACAGCCTCTCAAGTGTGACAATCTTGTAGCATCGCTCATTACTTGGACTTGAGTTAGAGAACAAGCAGACAGTGAAATTCCTCAACACTGATTGCTTAGGAGCTGTTAGCAGGTATGGATGGGTTCACGGAAAGACTCTCCCTGCATCTCCAGACTCTAACTTTCATCAATGCTCTCACTGATAGGCTGACAAGACTACTTAAAACTGCAGTCCCATATCGAATGGCAGATTCCCCTGCCTAAGGAACTACTCCGAAATCTTCCACTTCTCTGCCATCCTCCTGTGACGAAAGGCAAAGAATGACTGGGGGATGAGGGAAGTGAGAGAGGTATTTAAGCTTTTGGCTGGGGTGTCTTTTCCTCCTCCTGGTGGCCAGGTTCAGTATTTCCCAACAGTAAGGAATGATGCCGTGGACTCCTTATATTAAGAATGAAAAGTCAGTTAAGAGCCTGATTCCAGTACTTAATGAAGTCTTCATCCTTGAATTAATTTAAAAAAGTAATGACAGACCTTTGAAACAATGCCCAAAAAACTGCCCTCCAGTACTTTTAACATGATGCCCACTTCTACCTCTCTCTGCTTACCACACACAAATGTTTCTCTGCAACTGACTTATGCCTGACCAAGGTATAAATAATTGACCTGTTCTTTTAACAACATATTATATTGATGCACACTGCACAACTGTATGGAAGTTTTTCTGAATTTTTGAAAAATTAACATATATATATATAAATAATAATAATATATATATATATATATATATATATATATATATATATATATATATATATATATATATATATATATATATATATATATAAAAACACTTAAACCATGTAAAATATATTCGAAGAAAGTAACTCAATTGTCAAACAGTTATATGGGGAAGGGAAGAGTTGGCTATGTAATTTGAGGAATCTCAGTTATTTGAACTGTGGATATTTTGAGTATGTCATAATTTAAAAGGGATACCAGATTATTTAATTTTGCTACACTTCTACCAAAATTCCCCATCAGTGCTGTCCTTTTAAATATTTGACACTGCAGCTAACAAACTGGCTTTTGACACTCAAAATATACTTTTGTATGGTGCTGTCTTTCATTTTTTTGTATTACCTTTACCTGTTGCATTAAAAACCAAACCAAAAAAAAACACAACTCTATTTTATTGCCTTATGCTGTGCAAATAACCGTAGAAGTGAGGGTGATTTGGTGAACAAACATCTGTGCTGAAATCAGCATCAACCTTGTTTAACATGCTTATTGGTAAAGTATAAATTAAAGGGATAGGAAAGTCAAAATTAAACTTGCATGATTCCAATAGAGCATGTCATTTTAAGACACTTTTACATTCACTTTTATTTTCAAATGTGCTTTGTTCTCTTGTTATCCCTGGTTGAAAATGAATACACACATATTGTACACTAGTGGGAGCTGCTGCTAATTGGTGCCTGCACACATTGAGGCCCATTTATCAAGCTCCGTATGGAGCTTGTGGGACCGTGTTTCTGGGAGTCTTCAGAACGCTACTCCATAACCCTGTCCGCCTGCTCTGATGAGGCGGACAGGAATCGCCACAATTCAACCCGATCGAGTACGATCAGGTTGATTGACACCTCCCTGCTGGCGGCCCATTGGCCGTGAGTCTGCAGGGGGCGGCATTGCACCAGCAGCGCTTGTGAGCTGCTGGTGCAATGCTGAATACGGAGAGCGTATTGCTCTCCGAATTCAGCGATGTCTGTCGGACCTGATCAGCACTGTCGGATCAGGTCCGACAGACATTTGATAATTCGGCCTCATTGTCTTTTGTGATTGGCTGACTAGATGTGTTCATCTAGCTGTCAGTTGTGCAATGCTGTTCCTTCAGCAAAGGATAACAAGAAAATGAAGCAAATTTGATAGAAGAAGTAAATTGGAAAGTTGTTTAAAATTGTATGTTGTATCCAAATCATGAAATAAAATGTTGGGGTTTCCTGACCCTTTAAATTCAAAGGGACATTGTACACTAGATTATTTCTTTGAATAAATGTTTTGTAGTTGATTATTTTTAAATAACATTGTGCTGATTTTCAGACTCCTAACAAACCCCCAAAGTGTTAGAAGTATACTAATGTATACCTACTCCATCTTGCTCCTGTTTGTGTAAAGGGTCTTTTCATATGCAGGGGAGGTTGGGGGGAGTGTCTGCTATTTTGCTTTCTAGCCCATTTGAGTGGGTGTCCCAGCCTAACCTTTTAAACAGTGCTAAACTGGGAGCTTCTAAGTACATTTTTAAAAAGATTTATACATTTAAAGGGACATTAAACATCTTGCAATTACAAAACAGTTCTGTTGTGTTGCTATAGAATAACATACCAGCCTAGTCTTAACATTTTTAAACAAATTAACAGCCTTTTCACTGCAATTATTTTTCAATAGCCAAATAGCAGACAAGAAGACTAGCCACGGTCATAAAGTTAGTATAAAGCACTCTATTTCGCAGTTGCTATTAGTCAAAGCCAATTAAGCACATATATAAAATAGAGTTAACGTTTAGAAGTGAAGAAATTGCTCGATTTTCAGATCTAAATTACATGAAATGGAGAAAAAATAAATGATAACGGGTATATTGCAAAGTTGTTTCATTACTCATATTTAACCCCTTAGTGACCAGACCACTTTTCCATTTTCTGATCGTTTGGGACCAGTCCTACTTTTACATTTTTGCTGTGTTTGTGTTTAGCTGTAATTTTCCTCTTACTCATTTACTGTACCCACACATATTATATACCATTTTTCTCGCCATTAAATGGACTTTCTAAGGATACCATTATTTTCATCATATCTTATAATTTATTATAATTTTTTTTTTATAAAATACGATGAAAGAATGGAGGGAAAAAAAACACTTTTTCTAACTTTGACCCCAAAATCTTTTCCACATCTGCAACCACCAAAAACCACCCATGCTAAATAGTTTCTAAATTTTGTCCTGAGTTTAGAAATACCCAATGTTTGCATGTTCTTTGCTTTTTTGCAAGTTATAGGGCAATAAATACAAGTAGCACTTTGCTATTTCCAAACTTTTTTTTTTTCTTTTCAAAATTAGCGATAGTTACATTGTAACACTGATATCTGTCAGGAATTCTGAATAACCCTTCACATGTATATATATATATTTTTTAGTAGACAATGCAAAGTAATGATCTAGGCCCATTTTGGTATATTTCATGCCACCATTTCACTGCCAAATGCAATCAAATAAAAGAAATTTGTTTCTCACAAACTTTAGGTTTATCAATTAAATTATTTACAAACAGCTTGTACAATTATGGCACAAATGGTTGTAAATGCTTCTCTGTGATCCCCTTTGTTCAGAAATAGCAGACATATATGGCTTTGGCATTGCTTTTTGGTAATTAGAAGGCCACTAAATGTCGCTGCGCACCACACTTGTATTATGCCCAGCAGTGAAGGGGTTAATTAGGGAGCTTGTAGAGAGCTTGTAGGGTTATTTTTAGCTTTAGTGTAGTGTAGTGTAGTAGACAACCCAAAGTATTGAGCTAGGCCCATTTTGGTATATTTCATGCCACCATTTCACCGCAAAATGCGATCAAATAAAAGATATTTGTTTCTCACAAACTTTTTCTCAAACTTTAGGTTTATCAATTAAATGATTTACAAACAGCTTGTGCAATTATGGCACAAATGGTTGTAAATGCTTCTCTGGGATACCCTTGTTCAGAAATAGCAGACATATATGGCTTTGGCGTTGCTTTTTGGTAATTAGAAGGCTGCTACATGCCGCTGCGCACCACACTTGTATTATGCCCATCAGTTAAGGGGTTAATTAGGTAGCTTGCAGGGTTAATTTTAGCTTTAGTGTAGAGATCAGCCTCCCACCTGACACATCCTACCCCCTGATCCCTCCCTGACCCCCTCAAACAGCTTTGTTTCCTCCCCCTCCCCATAAAGATCACCCCCGTCTTAAGTACTGGCAGAAAGTCTGCTAGTATAAAAATAAAAGGTTTTTTTTTTCTAGCGATTCTGCAGTGTTGGATCCCCCTTAGCCCCCAACCTCCCTGATCCCCCCCAAACAGTTCTCTAGCCCTCCCTCCTCTACCTAGTTGCCACCATCTTGGGTACAGGCAGCTGTCTGCCAGTACCCAGTTTGTTAAAAAAAATACCCTTATTTATAAATAAATAAAAAGAAAATTTTCTGCAGTGTAGCTGCCCCCCTCAGATTCTTACCCCCTCCCAGATCCGTTTCCAAATATGTATTTGCCCCCCTCTCCCTCTATCACTTAGACTTTTCTGTAGTATAGCGGTCCCTGTCCCACCTGCTCCCGCACGTTCCAATCCACCTGAGCTCGCTCTCGTGCACCCGAGTGTGCACCCCCCCCCTCCGCTCCCGGCACCTGGAAGGAAGTGGACCAGCGATAGGCCGCCCACCCGCCTCCCTGCTACAGCTCCCACCCACCAACGATCGGATCGGCACCATCGCTGGCCTATGCAGAGAGGGCCACAGAGTGGCTCTCTCTGCATTGGTGGGGTAAAAAGGGTATTGCAGTGATGCCTCAATATCGAGGCATCACTGCAATACCCTGTAAGCGTCTGGAAGCGATCACGATCGCTTCCAGAGCTTCAAACCCCCAGACACGTCCTTGGTGCTTAGTCGTTAACTGACATCTAAATGAGGACGTGCCTGACACGTCATTGGTCGTTAAGGGGTTAAACATTTTATAAAAAGATCTCAAAGTGTTTACTGTTCCTTTAACCATGCTAAAGACATTTTCGTTTGAAAAAAAGTGAAAGCTTTATACATTTATTAGAGACATTAAACACCTCAAGATATTAATATAAATTGTTTAATTACATGTAGTAAAACAACTTTGCTATATACTTGTATGTACCTGTAATTTAAATATTGTGGGCTTTCCAATTCATGTTAAACATGGAAGTGCAGACACAAGTATATTCCACACAGTCATTGGTTTCACACTCTAGTAAGCCATTTATATCCATTCCTAATTGGCCTAAGCAGAAAAGATAACCTAAGTTACAATATGCCGGCGCCCAGTGCTTTAAAGTCATTAACTTTTTTTTCGATATTTAAACAATTAATGTCATTTAAAAAAAATATTTTACAATCAGATCTCTGGTTAATTTTATAAATGTCCACCAAATGCCCCCAAAATCAAGTGTAATATACTTTATTAAAAAATAAAAATAGTAGCATCTTTCTTTTTTAATAATAATCAGCGCTGCGGAATCTGTTGGCGCTCTACAAATACCTGATGATAATAATAATAATAATAATAAGCAGTTAATATGGTTTAACCCTTTCGTGACAGGGTTAAAGTGCCTACATCGGAACAACTGTTCCGATGTAGACAAATTGAAACTACGCGATCGTGCATACGATCGCGAGATTTCAATTATTGGATCGCATCTGGGGGGCGTCCCTACAATCCTAGGAACGCCCTCCAGACCGCGATTAAATCCCTGAAGCACAGAAGGCTTCAGGACAGCCGTTAGTTATGACGTTCCATTCCGTCATAACGGCTTTAAAGCCCAGTCTAATTATGACGGAATGGAACGGCATAACGGCTTTAAAAGGTTAAAGTTTGCGGGTGTGGGGTGTTAGAAAAGAAAAACAGAACTGAAAAGTGCCTTAACATAGCAGTCTATGGGAACTGTGTGTACCCAGTAAATATATATGTCGATGCTTATTTACATATATATTTCTGTGTTAATATGTGTATATACACATGGTAACACATAAATAACATAATTTATGCTTACCTGATAAATTCCTTTCTTCTGTTGTGTGATCAGTCCACGGGTCATCATTACTTCTGGGATATAACTCCTCCCCAACAGGAAATGCAAGAGGATTCACCCAGCAGAGCTGCATATAGCTCCTCCCCTCTACGTCACTCCCAGTCATTCGACCAAGAATCAACGAGAAAGGAGAAACCAAGGGTGAAGTGGTGACTGGAGTATAATTTAAAAGATATTTACCTGCCTTAAAACAGGGCGGGCCGTGGACTGATCACACAACAGAAGAAAGGAATTTATCAGGTAAGCATAAATTATGTTTTCTTCTGTTATGTGTGATCAGTCCACGGGTCATCATTACTTCTGGGATACCAATACCAAAGCAAAAGTACACGGATGACGGGAGGGATAGGCAGGCTCATTATACAGAAGGAACCACTGCCTGAAGAACCTTTCTCCCAAAAATAGCCTCCGAAGAAGCAAAAGTGTCAAATTTGTAAAATTTGGAAAAAGTATGAAGCGAAGACCAAGTTGCAGCCTTGCAAATCTGTTCAACAGAGGCCTCATTCTTAAAGGCCCAAGTGGAAGCCACAGCTCTAGTATAATGAGCTGTAATTCTTTCAGGAGGCTGCTGTCCAGCAGTCTCATAGGCTAAACGAATTATGCTACGAAGCCAGAAGGAGAGAGAGGTAGCCGAAGCCTTATGACCTCTCCTCTGACCAGAATACACGACAAACAGGGAAGACGTTTGTCGAAAATCCTTAGTTGCCTGCAAGTAGAACTTGAGGGCACGAACTACATCCAGATTGTGTAGAAGACGTTCCTTCTTTGAAGAAGGATTTGGACACAAGGATGGAACAACAATCTCTTGATTGATATTCCTGTTAGTGACTACCTTAGGTAAGAACCCAGGTTTAGTACGCAGAACTACCTTGTCTGAGTGAAAAATCAGATAAGGAGAATCACAATGTAAGGCTGATAACTCAGAGACTCTTCGAGCCGAGGAAATAGCTATTAAAAACAGAACTTTCCAAGATAACAATTTTATATCAATGGAATGAAGGGGTTCAAACGGAACACCCTGTAAAACGTTAAGAACTAAGTTTAAACTCCATGGCGGAGCAACAGTTTTAAACACAGGCTTGATCCTAGCTAAAGCCTGACAAAAGGCCTGGACGTCTGGATTTTCTGACAGACGCCTGTGTAACAAGATGGACAGAGCTGAGATCTGTCCCTTTAATGAGCTAGCCGATAAACCCTTTTCTAAACCTTCTTGTAGAAAGGACAATATCCTAGGAATCCTAACCTTACTCCAGGAGTAACCTTTGGATTCGCACCAGTATAGGTATTTACGCCATATCTTATGGTAAATCCTTCTGGTAACAGGCTTCCTAGCCTGTATCAGGGTATCAATAACCGACTCAGAAAAACCACGTTTTGATAAAATCAAGCGTTCAATTTCCAAGCAGTCAGCTTCAGAGAAGTTAGATTTTGATGTTTGAATGGACCCTGTATCAGAAGGTCCTGTCTTAGAGGTAGAGACCAAGGCGGACAGGATGACATGTCCACTAGATCTGCATACCAAGTCCTGCGTGGCCATGCAGGCGCTATTAGAATCACTGATGCTCTCTCCTGTTTGATTTTGGCAATCAATCGAGGAAGCAGCGGGAAGGGTGGAAACACATAAGCCATCCCGAAGTTCCAAGGTGCTGTCAAGGCATCTATCAGAACCGCTCCCGGATCCCTGGATCTGGACCCGTAGCGAGGAAGTTTGGCGTTCTGGCGAGACGCCATGAGATCTATCTCTGGTTTGCCCCAACGTCGAAGTATTTGGGCAAAGACCTCCGGATGAAGTTCCCACTCCCCCGGATGAAAAGTCTGGCGACTCAAGAAATCCGCCTCCCAGTTCTCCACTCCCGGGATGTGGATTGCTGACAGGTGGCAAGAGTGAGACTCTGCCCAGCGAATTATCTTTGATACTTCCATCATTGCTAGGGAGCTTCTTGTCCCTCCTTGATGGTTGATGTAAGCTACAGTCGTGATGTTGTCCGACTGAAACCTGATGAACCCCCGAGTTTTTAACTGGGGCCAAGCCAGAAGGGCATGGAGAACTGCTCTTAATTCCAGAATGTTTATTGGCAGGAGACTTTCCTCCTGATTCCATTGTCCCTGAGCCTTCAGAGAATTCCAGACAGCGCCCCAACCTAGTAGGCTGGCGTCTGTTGTTACAATTGTCCAGTCCGGCCTGCTGAATGGCATCCCCCTGGACAGATGTGGCCGAGAAAGCCACCATAGAAGAGAGTTTCTGGTCTCTTGATCCAGATTCAGAGTAGGGGACAAGTCTGAGTAATCCCCATTCCACTGACTCAGCATGCACAATTGCAGCGGTCTGAGATGTAGACGTGCAAAGGGTACTATGTCCATTGCTGCTACCATTAAGCCGATCACCTCCATGCATTGAGCTACTGACGGGAGTTGAATGGAATGAAGGACACGGCATGCATTTAGAAGCTTTGTTAATCTGTCTTCTGTCAGATAAATCTTCATTTCTACAGAATCTATAAGAGTCCCCAAGAATGGAACTCTTGTGAGAGGAAAAAGAGAACTCTTCTTTTCGTTCACTTTCCATCCATGCGACCTTAGAAATGCCAGAACTAACTCTGTATGAGACTTGGCAGTTTGAAAGCTTGAAGCTTGTATCAGAATGTCGTCTAGGTACGGAGCTACCGAAATTCCTCGCGGTCTTAGTACCGCCAGAAGGGCACCCAGAACCTTTGTGAAGATTCTTGGAGCCGTAGCCAATCCGAATGGAAGAGCTACAAACTGGTAATGCCTGTCTAAGAAGGCAAACCTTAGATACCGGTAATGATCTTTGTGAATCGGTATGTGAAGGTAAGCATCCTTTAAATCCACTGTGGTCATGTACTGACCCTTTTGGATCATGGGTAAGATTGTCCGAATAGTTTCCATTTTGAACGATGGAACTCTTAGGAATTTGTTTAGGATCTTTAAATCCAAGATTGGCCTGAAAGTTCCCTCTTTTTTGGGAACCACAAACAGGTTTGAGTAAAACCCTTGTCCTTGTTCCGACCGCGGAACCGGATGGATCACTCCCATTAATAACAGATCTTGTACACAGCGTAGAAACGCTTCTTTCTTTATCTGGTTTGTTGACAACCTTGACAGATGAAATCTCCCTCTTGGGGGAGAGAATTTGAAGTCTAGAAGGTATCCCTGAGATATGATCTCTAGCGCCCAGGGATCCTGAACATCTCTTGCCCAGGCCTGGGCGAAGAGAGAGAGTCTGCCCCCCACTAGATCCGGTCCCGGATCGGGGGCCCTCGGTTCATGCTGTCTTTGGGGCAGCAGCAGGTTTCCTGGCCTGCTTGCCCTTGTTCCAGGACTGGTTAGGTTTCCAGCCTTGTCTGTAACGAGCAACAGCTCCTTCCTGTTTTGGTGCAGTGGAAGTTGATGCTGCTCCTGCTTTGAAATTCCGAAAGGGACGAAAATTAGACTGTCTAGCCTTAGCTTTGGCTTTGTCTTGAGGCAGGGCGTGGCCCTTACCTCCTGTAATGTCAGCGATAATTTCTTTCAAACCGGGCCCAAATAAAGTTTGCCCCTTGAAAGGTATATTAAGTAATTTGGACTTAGAAGTTACATCAGCTGACCAGGATTTTAGCCACAGCGCCCTACGTGCCTGAATGGCGAATCCTGAGTTCTTAGCCGTAAGTTTGGTTAAATGTACTACGGCCTCCGAAATGAATGAATTAGCTAGTTTAAGGACTCTAAGCCTGTCCGTAATGTCGTCCAGCGTAGCTGAACTAAGGTTCTCTTCCAGAGACTCAATCCAAAATGCTGCCGCAGCCGTAATCGGCGCGATGCATGCAAGGGGTTGCAATATAAAACCTTGTTGAACAAACATTTTCTTAAGGTAACCCTCTAATTTTTTATCCATTGGATCTGAAAAAGCACAGCTATCCTCCACCGGGATAGTGGTACGCTTAGCTAAAGTAGAAACTGCTCCCTCCACCTTAGGGACCGTTTGCCATAAGTCCCGTGTGGTGGCGTCTATTGGAAACATCTTTCTAAATATTGGAGGGGGTGAGAACGGCACACCGGGTCTATCCCACTCCTTAGTAACAATTTCAGTTAGTCTCTTAGGTATAGGAAAAACGTCAGTACTCGCCGGTACCGCAAAGTATTTATCCAACCTACACAATTTTTCTGGTATTGCAACAGTGTTACAATCATTAAGAGCCGCTAATACACGGAGGTTCTCCAATTTAAATTTAAAATTTGAAATATCTGAATCCAATCTGTTTGGATCAGAACCATCACCCACAGAATGAAGCTCTCCGTCCTCATGTTCTGCAAGCTGTGACGCAGTATCAGACATGGCCCTAGTATTATCAGCGCACTCTGTTCTCACCCCAGAGTGATCACGCTTGCCTCTTAGTTCTGGTAATTTAGCCAAAACTTCAGTCATAACAGTAGCCATATCTTGTAATGTTATCTGTAATGGCCGCCCAGATGTACTAGGCGCCATAATATCACGCACCTCCCGGGCGGGAGATGCAGGTACTGACACGTGAGGCGAGTTAGTCGGCATAACTCTCCCCTCGCTGTTTGGTGAAATTTGTTCAATTTGTACAGATTGGCTTTTATTTAAAGTAGCATCAATACAGTTAGTACATAAATTTCTATTGGGCTCCACCTTGGCATTGGAACAAATGACACAGATATCTTCCTCTGAATCAGACATGTTTAACACACTAGCAATAAACTTGCAACTTGGTTACAATCTTATTTAACAAAAACGTACTGTGCCTCAAAGAGCACTAAACGATTAAATGACAGTTGAAATAATGAACTGAAAGACAGTTATAGCATCAATCCTTAAAAACAACACAACTTTTAGCAAAGGTTTGTTCCCATTAGTAAAGTAACAATAATTAAATTTGAAACATAAAAATTACAGAGCAATGTTTTTAATCACAGTCAATATATAAGTCTCACAGCTCTGCTGAGAGAATCTACCTCCCTCCAAAGAAGTTTGAAGACCCCTGAGATCTGTTAGAGGTGAACCGGATCATGCAGGAAATACAAGAGTAACTGACTGGAATTTTTTGATGCGTAGCAAAGAGCGCCAAAAACGGCCCCTCCCCCTCACACACAGCAGTGAGAGAGAAACGAAACTGTCACAATTAAAACAAGCAACTGCCAAGTGGAAAAATAATGCCCAAATATTTATTCACTCAGTACCTCAGAAAATGCAAACGATTCTACATTCCAGCAAAAACGTTTAACATAATAAATACCTATTAAAAGGTTTAATGTACTTTTAACAGAGTAATTCCGGTGAAATACCATCCCCAGAATACTGAAGTGTAGAGTATACATACATGTCATTATAACGGTATGGCAGGATTTTCTCATCAATTCCATTCAGAAAATAAAAACTGCTACATACCTCAATGCAGATTCATCTGCCCGCTGTCCCCTGATCTGAAGCTTTTACCTCCCTCAGATGGCCGAGAAACAGCAATATGATCTTAACTACTCCGGTTAAAATCATAGTAAAAACTCTGGTAGATTCTTCTTCAAACTCTGCCAGAGAGGCAATAACACGCTCCGGTGCTATTGTAAAATAACAAACTTTTGATTGAAGTTATAAAAACTAAGTATAATCACCATAGTCCTCTCACACATCCTATCTAGTTGCTGGGTGCAAGAGAATGACTGGGAGTGACGTAGAGGGGAGGAGCTATATGCAGCTCTGCTGGGTGAATCCTCTTGCATTTCCTGTTGGGGAGGAGTTATATCCCAGAAGTAATGATGACCCGTGGACTGATCACACATAACAGAAGAAATATATGTATATAGTCATATACATATATATTAACAATTTGCTGCCATCGCTGCGCTAGTTCTCATGCCGTGTCTGACGGCAAGAGAATGAGGCTCCCATTGGAACCTATAAAAGCGTGTACCGGTATTACTAGGTGGAGCGCAAATATCGCTTTTTTAATCTAGCCCTTAGTGTTTAATGTCCCTTTAATGCTTATTGGATGAGAATAAGCTCTTTCAATGGAGAGGTACATGTCTTTGCAAACCTGATGAGTAAATATTGGCTAATTTACTACAAAAACCTGCATTTTGAAATAAATAAACAATTAAAACTGTAATATGTTTTGACATGGCTTATTTAAAAGGAAAACAATAACTGAGGACTACAACATGCTTTTATAAGTTACCTTCACATACTGGATCTTCATTACTCCATGTTCCATCCGCTGTACATTCTCTATAATTTCTTCTTGCTATCATATACCTAAAGCACATAACAAATAACATTTGTCTTTTTTTTTACAAAGAATTATACTAACTGCATTTAAAAGGACAGTATACAGAAAATTGTTTTTCCCTTAAATAGTAAGTAAATATGCAAAGGTGCTTTCACATATTTATTAGAAGCATTTTTGCAAATTGAAGTATATTGCAAAAAATGCTTATATTTCAAATTGAAATGCACATTTTAGTTTTTGACCAGTCACTTTAATGCATTTTCAATGACTTGTTATACCTGTTGCAGAGTATAAAATGTATGAGAAATTGCATTTCCAGGTTTATCTGTGAAAATAAAATAGCTGGTTTTGTGCTTGGAAACCGCAGCCTATTAAAAACAAAATTTATGCTTACCTGATAAATTTCTTTCTCTTGTGGTGTATCCAGTCCACGGGTTCATCCATTACTTGTGGGATATTCTCCTTCCCAACAGGAAGCTGCAAGAGGACACCCACAGCAGAGCTGTCTATATAGCTCCTCCCCTAACTGCCACCCCCAGTCATTCGACCGAAGGCAAGCAAGAAAAAAGGAGAAACTATAGGGTGCAGTGGTGACTGTAGTTTAAAAATAAAAAACACCTGCCTTAAAGTGACAGAGCGGGCCGTGGACTGGATACACCACAAGAGAAAGAAATTTATCAGGTAAGCATGAATTTTGTTTGCTCTTGTAAGGTGTATCCAGTCCACGGGTTCATCCATTACTTGTGGGATACCAATACCAAAGCTTTAGGACACGGATGAAGGGAGGGACAAGGCAGGAACTTAAACGGAAGGCACCACTGCCTGCAAGACCTTTCTCCCAAAAATAGCCTCAGAGGAAGCAAAAGTATCAAATTTGTAGAATTTAGAAAAAGTATGAAGCGAAGACCAAGTCGCCGCCTTGCAAATCTGTTCAACAGAGGCCTCATTTTTAAAAGCCCATGTGGAAGCTACCGCTCTAGTGGAATGAGCTGTAATTCTTTCAGGAGGCTGCTGGCCAGCAGTCTCATAAGCGAAATGGATTATGCTTCTCAGCCAAAAAGAAAGAGAAGATGCTGAAGCCTTTTGGCCTCTCCTCTGTCCAGAGTAGACAATAAACAATGCAGATGTTTGACGAAAATCCTTAGTAGCTTGTAAATAAAACTTTAAAGCACGAACCACGTCAAGATTGTGTAACAGACGTTCCTTCTTTGAAGAAGGATTAGGACACAGTGACGGAACAACAATCTCCTGATTGATATTCTTATTAGATACCACCTTAGGAAGAAACCCAGGTTTGGTACGCAAAACTACCTTATCTGCATGGAAGATCAGATAAGGGGAATCACACTGTAAGGCAGATAACTCTGAAACTCTTCGAGCCGAAGAGATAGCTACCAAAAACAGAACTTTCCAAGATAAAAGCTTGATATCTATGGAATGCAGAGGTTCAAACGGCACCCCTTGAAGAACTTTAAGAACTAAATTTAAACTCCATGGCGGAGCAACAGGTTTAAACACAGGCTTGATTCTAACGAAAGCCTGACAAAACGCCTGAACGTCTGGAACATCTGCCAGACGCTTGTGCAGAAGAATAGACAGAGCAGAAATCTGTCCCTTTAAGGAACTAGCTGACAATCCCTTCTCCAATCCTTCTTGGAGAAAACAGAATTTATGTTTACCTGATAAATTACTTTCTCCAACGGTGTGTCCGGTCCACGGCGTCATCCTTACTTGTGGGATATTCTCTTCCCCAACAGGAAATGGCAAAGAGCCCAGCAAAGCTGGTCACATGATCCCTCCTAGGCTCCGCCTACCCCAGTCATTCGACCGACGTTAAGGAGGAATATTTGCATAGGAGAAACCATATGGTACCGTGGTGACTGTAGTTAAAGAAAATAAATCATCAGACCTGATTAAAAAAACCAGGGCGGGCCGTGGACCGGACACACCGTTGGAGAAAGTAATTTATCAGGTAAACATAAATTCTGTTTTCTCCAACATAGGTGTGTCCGGTCCACGGCGTCATCCTTACTTGTGGGAACCAATACCAAAGCTTTAGGACACGGATGAAGGGAGGGAGCAAATCAGGTCACCTAAATGGAAGGCACCACGGCTTGCAAAACCTTTCTCCCAAAAATAGCCTCAGAAGAAGCAAAAGTATCAAACTTGTAAAATTTGGTAAAAGTGTGCAGTGAAGACCAAGTCGCTGCCCTACATATCTGATCAACAGAAGCCTCGTTCTTGAAGGCCCATGTGGAAGCCACAGCCCTAGTGGAATGAGCTGTGATTCTTTCGGGAGGCTGCCGTCCGGCAGTCTCGTAAGCCAATCTGATGATGCTTTTAATCCAAAAAGAGAGAGAGGTAGAAGTTGCTTTTTGACCTCTCCTTTTACCGGAATAAACAACAAACAAGGAAGATGTTTGTCTAAAATCCTTTGTAGCATCTAAATAGAATTTTAGAGCGCGAACAACATCCAAATTGTGCAACAAACGTTCCTTCTTTGAAACTGGTTTCGGACACAGAGAAGGTACGATAATCTCCTGGTTAATGTTTTTGTTAGAAACAACTTTTGGAAGAAAACCAGGTTTAGTACGTAAAACCACCTTATCTGCATGGAACACCAGATAAGGAGGAGAACACTGCAGAGCAGATAATTCTGAAACTCTTCTAGCAGAAGAAATTGCAACTAAAAACAAAACTTTCCAAGATAATAACTTAATATCAACGGAATGCAAGGGTTCAAACGGAACCCCCTGAAGAACTGAAAGAACTAAATTGAGACTCCAAGGAGGAGTCAAAGGTTTGTAAACAGGCTTAATTCTAACCAGAGCCTGAACAAAGGCTTGAACATCTGGCACAGCGGCCAGCTTTTTGTGAAGTAACACAGACAAGGCAGAAATCTGTCCCTTCAGGGAACTTGCAGATAATCCTTTTTCCAATCCTTCTTGAAGGAAGGATAGAATCCTAGGAATCCTAACCTTGTCCCAAGGGAATCCTTTAGATTCACACCAACAGATATATTTTTTCCAAATTTTGTGGTAAATCTTTCTAGTTACAGGCTTTCTGGCCTGAACAAGAGTATCGATAACAGAATCTGAGAATCCTCGCTTCGATAAGATCAAGCGTTCAATCTCCAAGCAGTCAGCTGGAGTGAAACCAGATTCGGATGTTCGAACGGACCCTGAACAAGAAGGTCTCGTCTCAAAGGTAGCTTCCAAGGAGGAGCCGATGACATATTCACCAGATCTGCGTACCAAGTCCTGCGTGGCCACGCAGGAGCTATCAAGATCACCGACGCCCTCTCCTGATTGATCCTGGCTACCAGCCTGGGGATGAGAGGAAACGGCGGGAACACATAAGCTAGTTTGAAGGTCCAAGGTGCTACTAGTGCATCCACTAGAGCCGCCTTGGGATCCCTGGATCTGGACCCGTAGCAAGGAACTTTGAAGTTCTGACGAGAGGCCATCAGATCCATGTCTGGAATTCCCCACAGCTGAGTGACTTGAGCAAAGATTTCCGGATGGAGTTCCCACTCCCCCGGATGCAATGTCTGACGACTCAGAAAATCCGCTTCCCAATTTTCCACTCCTGGGATGTGGATAGCAGACAGGTGGCAGGAGTGAGACTCCGCCCATAGAATGATTTTGGTCACTTCTTCCATCGCCAGGGAACTCCTTGTTCCCCCCTGATGGTTGATGTACGCAACAGTTGTCATGTTGTCTGATTGAAACCGTATGAACTTGGCCCTCGCTAGCTGAGGCCAAGCCTTGAGAGCATTGAATATCGCTCTCAGTTCCAGAATATTTATCGGTAGAAGAGATTCTTCCCGAGACCAAAGACCCTGAGCTTTCAGGGATCCCCAGACCGCGCCCCAGCCCATCAGACTGGCGTCGGTCGTGACAATGACCCACTCTGGTCTGCGGAATGTCATCCCTCGTGACAGGTTGTCCAGGGACAGCCACCAACGGAGTGAGTCTCTGGTCCTCTGATTTACTTGTATCTTCGGAGACAAGTCTGTATAGTCCCCATTCCACTGACTGAGCATGCACAGTTGTAATGGTCTTAGATGAATGCGTGCAAAAGGAACTATGTCCATTGCCGCTACCATCAACCCGATCACTTCCATGCACTGAGCTATGGAAGGAAGAGGAACGGAATGGAGTATCCGACAAGAGTCTAGAAGTTTTGTTTTTCTGGCCTCTGTCAGAAAAATCCTCATTTCTAAGGAGTCTATTATTGTTCCCAAGAAGGGAACCCTTGTTGACGGAGATAGAGAACTCTTTTCCACGTTCACTTTCCATCCGTGAGATCTGAGAAAGGCCAGGACAATGTCCGTGTGAGCCTTTGCTTGAGGAAGGGACGACGCTTGAATCAGAATGTCGTCCAAGTAAGGTACTACAGCAATGCCCCTTGGTCTTAGCACAGCTAGAAGGGACCCTAGTACCTTTGTGAAAATCCTTGGAGCAGTGGCTAATCCGAAAGGAAGCGCCACAAACTGGTAATGTTTGTCCAGGAATGCGAACCTCAGGAACCGATGATGTTCCTTGTGGATAGGAATATGTAGATACGCATCCTTTAAATCCACCGTGGTCATGAATTGACCTTCCTGGATGGAAGGAAGAATAGTTCGAATGGTTTCCATCTTGAACGATGGAACCTTGAGAAACTTGTTTAAGATCTTGAGATCTAAGATTGGTCTGAACGTTCCCTCTTTTTTGGGAACTATAAACAGATTGGAGTAGAACCCCATCCCTTGTTCTCTTAATGGAACGGGATGAATCACTCCCATTTTTAACAGGTCTTCTACACAATGTAAGAATGCCTGTCTTTTTATGTGGTCTGAAGACAACTGAGACCTGTGGAACCTCCCCCTTGGGGGAAGTCCCTTGAATTCCAGAAGATAACCTTGGGAGACTATTTCTAGCGCCCAAGGATCCAGAACATCTCTTGCCCAAGCCTGAGCGAAGAGAGAGAGTCTGCCCCCCACCAGATCCGGTCCCGGATCGGGGGCCAACATTTCATGCTGTCTTGGTAGCAGTGGCAGGTTTCTTGGCCTGCTTTCCCTTGTTCCAGCCTTGCATTGGTCTCCAAGCTGGCTTGGCTTGAGAAGTATTACCCTCTTGCTTAGAGGACGTAGCACTTTGGGCTGGTCCGTTTCTACGAAAGGGACGAAAATTAGGTTTATTTTTTGCCTTGAAAGGCCGATCCTGAGGAAGGGCGTGGCCCTTACCCCCAGTGATATCCGAGATAATCTCTTTCAAGTCAGGGCCAAACAGCGTTTTCCCCTTGAAAGGAATGTTAAGTAGCTTGTTCTTGGAAGACGCATCAGCCGACCAAGATTTCAACCAAAGCGCTCTGCGCGCCACAATAGCAAACCCAGAATTCTTAGCCGCTAACCTAGCCAATTGCAAAGTGGCGTCTAGGGTGAAAGAATTAGCCAATTTGAGAGCATTGATTCTGTCCATAATCTCCTCATAAGGAGGAGAATCACTGTCGACCGCCTTTATCAGCTCATCGAACCAGAAACATGCGGCTGTAGCGACAGGGACAATGCATGAAATTGGTTGTAGAAGGTAACCCTGCTGAACAAACATCTTTTTAAGCAAACCTTCTAATTTTTTATCCATAGGATCTTTGAAAGCACAACTATCCTCTATGGGTATAGTGGTGCGTTTGTTTAAAGTGGAAACCGCTCCCTCGACCTTGGGGACTGTCTGCCATAAGTCCTTTCTGGGGTCGACCATAGGAAACAATTTTTTAAATATGGGGGGAGGGACGAAAGGAATACCGGGCCTTTCCCATTCTTTATTAACAATGTCCGCCACCCGCTTGGGTATAGGAAAAGCTTCTGGGAGCCCCGGCACCTCTAGGAACTTGTCCATTTTACATAGTTTCTCTGGGATGACCAACTTGTCACAATCATCCAGAGTGGATAATACCTCCTTAAGCAGAATGCGGAGATGTTCCAACTTAAATTTAAATGCAATCACATCAGGTTCAGCTTGTTGAGAAATGTTCCCTGAATCAGTAATTTCTCCCTCAGACAAAACCTCCCTGGCCCCATCAGACTGAGTTAGGGGCCCTTCAGAAATATTAATATCAGCGTCGTCATGCTCTTCAGTATCTAAAACAGAGCAGTCGCGCTTACGCTGATAAGTGTTCATTTTGGCTAAAATGTTTTTGACAGAATTATCCATTACAGCCGTTAATTGTTGCATAGTAAGGAGTATTGGCGCGCTAGATGTACTAGGGGCCTCCTGAGTGGGCAAGACTCGTGTAGACGAAGGAGGGAATGATGCAGTACCATGCTTACTCCCCTCACTTGAGGAATCATCTTGGGCATCATTGTCATTGTCACATAAATCACATTTATTTAAATGAATAGGAATTCTGGCTTCCCCACATTCAGAACACAGTCTATCTGGTAGTTCAGACATGTTAAACAGGCATAAACTTGATAACAAGTACAAAAAACGTTTTAAAATAAAACCGTTACTGTCACTTTAAATTTTAAACTGAACACACTTTATTACTGCAAATGCGAAAAAACATGAAGGAATTGTTCAAAATTCACCAAATTTTCACCACAGTGTCTTAAAGCCTTAAAAGTATTGCACACCAAATTTGGAAGCTTTAACCCTTAAAATAACGGAACCGGAGCCGTTTTGAACTTTAACCCCTTTACAGTCCCTGGTATCTGCTTTGCTGAGACCCAACCAAGCCCCAAGGGGAATACGATACCAAATGACGCCTTCAGAAAGTCTTTTCTAAGTATCAGAGCTCCTCTCACATGCGACAGCATGCCATGCCTCTCAAAAACAAGTGCGCAACACCGGCGCGAAAATGAGGCTCTGCCTATGCTTTGGGAAAGCCCCTAAAGAATAAGGTGTCTAAAACAGTGCCTGCCGATATTATTATATCAAAATACCCAGATAAAATGATTCCTCAAGGCTAAATATGTGTTAATAATCAATCGATTTAGCCCAAAAAAAGTCTACAGTCTTAATAAGCCCTTTTTGAAGCCCTTATTTACAAACGTAATAAACATGGCTTACCGGATCCCAGAGGGAAAATGACAGCTTCCAGCATTACATCGTCTTGTTAGAATGTGTCATACCTCAAGCAGCAAGAGACTGCTCACTGTTCCCCCAACTGAAGTTAATTGCTCTCAACAGTCCTGTGTGGAACAGCCATGGATTTTAGTGACGGTTGCTAAAATCATTTTCCTCATACAAACAGAAATCTTCATCTCTTTTCTGTTTCTGAGTAAATAGTACATACCAGCACTATTTCAAAATAACAAACTCTTGATTGAATAATAAAAACTACAGTTAAACACTAAAAAACTCTAAGCCATCTCCGTGGAGATGTTGCCTGTACAACGGCAAAGAGAATGACTGGGGTAGGCGGAGCCTAGGAGGGATCATGTGACCAGCTTTGCTGGGCTCTTTGCCATTTCCTGTTGGGGAAGAGAATATCCCACAAGTAAGGATGACGCCGTGGACCGGACACACCTATGTTGGAGAAAGGATAATATCCTAGGAATCCTGACCTTACTCCATGAGTAACCCTTGGATTCACACCAATGAAGATATTTACACCATATCTTATGATAGATTTTCCTGGTGACAGGCTTTCGAGCCTGAATTAAGGTATCAATGACCGACTCGGAGAAACCACGTTTTGATAAAATCAAGCGTTCAATCTCCAAGCAGTCAGCCGCAGAGAAATTAGATTTGGATGTTTGAATGGACCTTGGAGTAGAAGGTCCTGCCTCAGCGGCAGAGTCCATGGTGGAAAGGATGACATGTCCACCAGATCTGCATACCAAGTCCTGCGTGGCCACGCAGGAGCTATCAAAATCACCGAAGCTCTCTCCTGCTTGATCTTGGCAATCAGACGAGGGAGGAGAGGAAATGGTGGGAACACATAAGCCAGGCTGAAGGACCAGGGCACTGCTAGAGCATCTATCAGCACTGCCTGGGGATCCCTTGACCTGGACTTGTAACAAGGAAGCTTGGCGTTCTGACGAGACGCCATCAGATCCACTTCTGGTTTGCCCCATAGTTGAATCAGCTGGGCAAATACCTCCGGATGGAGCTCCCACTCCCCCGGATGAAAAGTCTGCCGACTTAGAAAATCCGCCTCCCAGTTCTCTACTCCTGGGATATGGATAGCTGAGAGATGGCAAGAGTGAACCTCTGCCCATAGAATTATCTTTGAAACCTCCAACATTGCCAGGGAGCTTCTTGTTCCCCCCTGATGGTTGATATAGGCTACAGTCGTGATATTGTCTGACTGAAATCTGATGAACCTGACCGCAGCTAGTTGAGGCCAAGCCTGAAGAGCATTGAATATCGCTCTCAGTTCCAGAATGTTTATTGGAAGGAGGGCTTCCTCCTGAGTCCACGAACCCTGAGCCTTCAGGGAGTTCCAGACTGTGCCCCAGCCCAGAAGGCTGGCATCTGTCGTCACTATAGTCCACTCTGGCCTGCGGAAACTCATTCCCCTGGACAGATGGACCCGAGATAACCACCAGAGAAGAGAATCCCTGGTCTCTTGATCCAGATTTAGCAGAGGGGACAAATCTGTGTAATCCCCATTCCACTGATTGAGCATGCAAAGTTGCAGTGGTCTGAGATGTAGGCGGGCAAACGGAACTATGTCCATTGCCGCTACCATTAGGCCTATTACTTCCATACACTGAGCCACTGACGGCCGAGAAGTGGAATGAAGAGCACGGCAGGAAGTTAGAAGTTTTGATAACCTGACCTCTGTCAGAAAAATTTTCATTTCAACTGAATCTATCAGTGTTCCTAGGAAGGAAACTCTTGTGAGAGGGGAGAGAGAAATCTTTTCTTCGTTCACCTTCCACCCGTGAGACCTCAGAAAGGCCAGAACAATGTCCGTATGGGACCTGGCGATTTGAAAAGTCGACGCCTGTATCAGAATGTCGTCTAGGTAAGGAGCCACCGCTATGCCCGTGGCCTTAGAACCGCCAGTAGGGACCCTAGAACCTTCGTAAAAATTCTTGGTGCCGTGGCTAATCCGAAGGGAAGAGCCACAAACTGGTAATGCCTGTCTAAGAAGGCGAACCTGAGGAACTGATGATGATCTCTGTGAATCGGAATGTGGAGATAAGCATCCTTTAAGTCCACGGTAGTCATATATTGACCCTCCTGGATCATAGGGAGGATGGTTCGGATAGTCTCCATCTTGAAGGATGGGACCCTGAAAAATTTGTTTAGGATCTTGAGATCCAAGATTGGTCTGAAAGTTCCCTCTTTTTTGGGAACTATAAACAGATTTGAATATGAGCCCTACCCCTGTTCCTCCCTTGGAACTGGGTGGATCACTCACATAACCAGTAGGTCTTGAACACAACGTAAGAATGCCTCTCTATTTATCTGGTTTACAGATAATTGTGAGAGATGAAATCTCCCCTTTGGAGATGAAGCTTTGAAGTCCAGAAGATATCCCTGGGAAACAATCTCTAATGCCCAGGGATCCTGGACGTCTCTTGCCCAAGCCTGGGCGAAGAGAGAAAGTCTGCCCCCCACTCGATCCGTTCCCGGATCGGGGGCTACTCCTTCATGCTGTCTTAGAGGCAGCCGAAGGTTTCTTGGCCTGCTTCCCCTTGTTCCAAGCCTGGTTAGGTCTCCAGACTGGTTTGGACTGGGCAAAATTTCCCTCTTGTTTTGCATTAGAGGAAACTGAAGCTGCGCCACTCTTGAAGTTTCGAAAGGAACGAAAATTATTCTGTTTGGTCCTTAACTTATTGGACCTATCCTGAGGAAGGGCTTTAATCCTGTCTAGAATATCGTCTAACGGGGTCTCCACCTGTAGAGCCTCCTCAAGACACTCAAACCAAAAAGCCGCTGCAGCAGTAACTGGGGCAATGCATGCAAGAGGCTGGAGAATAAAACCTTGATGTATAAAATTTTTCTTAAGGAGACCCTCCAATTTATCCATAGGATCTAGGAAAGCACAACTGTCCTCGACGGGGATAGTTGTACGCTTAGCTAGGGTAGAAACTGCTCCCTCCACCTTAGGAACTGTCTGCCACGAGTCCCGTATGGTGGCATCTATGGGAAACATCTTTTTGAAAGCAGGAGGGGGAGAGAACGGCACACCTGGTCTATCCCATTCCTTAGTAATAATTTCCGAAAACATCAGTGTAAACAGGCACTGCAAAGTATTTGTCCATTTTACACAATTTCTCTGGAACCACAATGGGGTCACAGTCATCCAGAGTCGCTAAAACCTCCCTCACCTGCCTCGGCTTCTGAGTATTGTGAGGGTGTATCGGACACAGGCCTTAAAGCGTCAGAAAGCTCTGTATTAGTTCTAGCCCCAGAGCTGTCTCGCTTTCCTTGTAGCCCTGGCAGTTTGGAGAATACCTCTGAGAGGGTAGCATTCATAACTGCCGCCATGTCCTGCAAGGTAAAAGAATTAGACGCGCTAGATGTACTTGGCGTCACTTGAGCGGGAGTTATAGGTTCTGACACATGGGGAGAGTTAGATGGCATAATCTCCCTCTTTTCAGTCAGAGAATCCCCTGGAGATAAATCTTTAAGCGCCATAATATGGTCTTTATAGTTTATAGAAATTTCAGTACATTTGGTACACATTCTAAGAGGGGGTTCCACCATGGCTTCCAAACATATTGAACAAGGAGTTTCCTCTATGTCAGACATGTTTAACAGACTAGTAATGAGACAAGCAAGCTTGGAAAACACTTTAATAAAGGTGAAACAGCAATTAAACAAAAACGTTACTGTGCCTTTAAGAGAAAAAAACTAGCACTTAAACTGCAAAACAGTGTAAAAATACAGTAAAATCTTTGAAATTTTTACAGTGTGAGTAAGGGACTAAAGCAACATTGCACCCACTTGCAAATGGATGATTAACTCCTTAGGCCCCAAACCGGATTGAAAAACGTTAAAAAACGTTAAAAGTCAATTGAGTACCCTGCCACAGCTCTGCTGAGGCTCCTACCTGCCCTCAAATACGATTTTTTGTGCAGAAATAACCCCTTTGAAATGGTCCTCAGATGCCAGAGGACTCCTCTAGGGAAGCTGGATGTCTCAGTCTGAATTAAAACTGTGCAGTTAGAGCGTTAAAATAGGCCCCTCCCACCATGTACTGGATGTCAGAGGGGCCTTAAGAAAATACTCCTAGGAGTATCTGACTAGCCATGTGGAAACTAGGCCCCAAATAAAGACTTATCTCCCTCAGAGAAAAAACGTCCTATTTATGAAATCATGTAAACGTTTTGTCACTAAGTAATATGAATATTAACATGAGTATTACCCTGTTTTGTAAGCATGATCCCAGTCGCTGTTAAATCACTGCATCAGGCTTACCTCAAATACACAAGGCTCTGTCAGCATTTTCTAGAACTTATTCATCTCTCTAGAAATAAAAATACTGAACATACCTCAAAGCAGGTCATCTGCAGACCGTTCCCCCAACTGAAGTTTTCCCATATTCTTCAGTTATGTGTGAGAACAGCAATGGACCTTAGTTACAAACCGCTAAGATCATGAAACCTCCAGGCAGAATTCTTCTTCTAATTTCTGCCTGAGAGTAAAACAGTACAACGCCGGTACCGTTTAAAAATAACAAACTCTTGATTGAAGGTAAAACTACACTAAGTCACCACATATCTCTTGATACTTCCTTTCTTGTCGAGAGTTGCAAGAGAATGACTGGGGGTGGTAGTTAGGGGAGGATCTATATAGACAGCTCTGCTGTGGGTGTCCTCTTGCAACTTCCTGTTGGGAAGGAGAATATCCCACAAGTAATGGATGAACCCGTGGACTGGATACACCTTACAAGAGAAATTAAAATAATAACATATTCAAAATATTAAAACATATAAAATGTTATCACCAATAGCAAAACGCAAACGGCACATGAAAAAGCTGATCATAAGATTGTAGATACATCAAAGCTGCTAAATACATAAAGCACAGCAGTATCTGATATATATAATCTATCTACCCTCTATTTCTAATAACCGCAGTCCTTTTCAATGCGTTCCCCTACAGTGAAAAGTCACATTCTGTATTGCCATATAATTAAAATCTTATGAATTTTTTTGTTGCATCCTTTTTGAATTGGCCACAAAAATTTTGGTTGCTCCGCTGTTATGCTACTAGCTAGTTTTCTTTTTCGAAATACAGTGGTTTACTTCAGCATTCTGTGTCTATTTTTTTTCCATAAATCAAGTCTAGTAGTATTAAAACAAAATCTTACCAATGGTTTTCCAATCTACCAGTAAACATGTTTATCTGTTTGGGTTTTTACATGATTTTTGCAATTTTATAATTCAACAATTTTTAGCTTTTGGGGGAAAAACAAAAAAAAGGAGGGCTACTCAACCCAATCCATTAGTCAGTTGTGCAAAAATACATAATAACTATGTACACTACTGTATATTGTCAAACAAATGTTGACACCTGAACATAATACCTATAATATGGGAAGGGCTCCATCATGTGGACAAATGTTATCATTATATCCAACAAATAGGTTTCACTTTAGAAATAGAAAGCTTCATTTTTATCAAAGTTATACACCTATCTAAATGCAAATAAAAACTCCTAAAACTAGATGAATCAAGACAATTTCAATATAACAAAAAAAAAGATTGAAGGAGATTTAAAAAGAAATTATTAAAATATAGTGACCAATCAAGAGATAAGACCCTTAGGGAACCATGTATCTAATTTATATATCCAACTCATCTCCCACTTTTTTTAAAGATGCTCTGTCGCATCCTCTCCTTGGTTTATTCCCCTTCTCAATTATTTGGGATCTTAGTTGGCTAACATTCTATAGGAAGTGGGATTTGCTGCTGAAATTGAGTATAAAAGAAATCTGTATGTATTTTAGTTGACATGACTAAGGGCCAATAGCTGGCCTGAAACTTTGTCTTTTTAACCCATGTTGTGGCACCAAACTCATCAAACCTCATCTTCATTGATAACTTTTTGTGCACAGGGGAAAAGTAATGTAGGAACAGGAAAGGGCCTTATCAAAACTGTTGGAAGCACCTAATTGTCTAAAATGTCTTTGTATCCTGTAGCATTAATATGGTCCTTCACTAGAACTAAGTGAGTTTGTATGGTCTACCACTTCGTGGCTGCACTTTTAGATGCTTCCACTTCACAATAAACTAAAGTGGCACCCAATGACAGTGCCTCATTTAAAGTACTACCAATGTTTGTCTAGGGAGATTTCATGGCTATGTGCAAGATTCTATGCACCTGTCAATGGGTGTGGCTGGAACACCTAGACTTATTAGCAAGGGTATTCAAACTTTTAGCAATGTAGTGTAAATTCAGAGGTTAAATTGACAATGCTTTCTCTAATTTCATTGATTGGCAGAGAAATGCTTACAACAGAGCTTTCAGAAGGAAATCAATTAGAATTTGCTCTCTTTGTGCATTGCATTGTTTTTCAAATTTCAACCCATTTAGAAACCCTGAGATATTTATTTCTCTTTTCAAATGTATTTTTTCCATGAAAACTCTCCTTATTCCTTGCATAGGGGAATGTTGTTTTACTAATGACACTTTAATCTTATCAAATAAATGTGTTTGATATTGTAGTTATTTTTCCATTACGTTTCTAGAAAAAAAATAGATGAACATTACAAATTATATCAAACTTACCCTTTATTACAGTAATAGGTTGCTCTGGTGCCAAATAAAAAGTCTTTAGCTTCAAAATATCCATTTTCTATTTCTGACAGACTGGGACATGATCTCCCTGCAGAGAAGAAAAAAGACTCAATAAAAACTCTATATATTGATCCACATTTGCAATCAAATTTTTACTAGCAGAAAAATTGGGGTGGACAAAAGGTACAGTAGCACAGTAAAGTTGTCAAAGGAACTCCTGTCACCACATACCATTTCTCTTACTGTTAGCTACAGTTTACGTATATACAGCCAAACTAGAACATACACTATATGGCCATAAGTGTGTGGACACCTGACTATCAAACCTATAGGAGTTGCACATCCCATTTTAAAACCCACTGGCATTAATATGGAGTTAATAATATAAGCATTAGGGTTACAAAGAATTACACACTGTATTTAACTAGAAAAGTAATTGAAATCACACTTTATTAACATATATGCAAGACGAACAAAGTAACTAAAATTGGGATTTAAAGGAGTGGATATGTCACAACCACGCTCATAATTCATATATACCAACTCTGAATTAAAAACAAAAATAGGCCGGGGTACCAGAGGGTATCTATTGTTTCAGTGTGACTAGGAACAGTGGAACAAATATCAATTCATGCAGCAGATATTCCTATGCGCTCAAAGGCGTCCTAACCTGGATACTGGAGATATCCGCATAGATATTGAATTGCATGACTCTAAATCAGAGAATCCAAGATTGCTATGGTGTTACCTCTAATAAGAGGATAGTATGCGTATATGAAGTGTTAATGCTTTGTGAAGGTGTGAACTACAAGTGATTACATAACTCTGAGTCAGAAATCGGTTGGTTGGGTAACCCCCACGAAGTTTGCAGGCAGACGCCTTTGAGCGCATAGGAATATCTGCTGCACGAATGAATGTTTGCAAAAATGCTTCTAATAAAAGCTATAGCTGTTTTAAACATGTATTTAAGTATGCAACGTGCACCAGCATTTTAAACACAGCACTTGCTCAGAGAGCCTAAGGCGTCTGTAGCATCTGGTAATGTTAATTGCGGACATGATACAAGCCCCACTGGCGCTTTGAGTAGCTGTAGTATTTAAAATGCTGGTGTAGTGACAATATCCAGCTGTGGTTCACATGCACATGCAGAGATAATTGTTAACAATAAAGCAGCAATAACTTTTACTAGAAGCATTTTTGCTAATACATGCATATTGCAAATATGTTTCTATACAAAGATGTAATTAATCTATGTGCATTTAAATTTTGACTGGAATGTCCCTTTAAATCCCAATTTTAGTTACTTTGTTTGTCTTGCATATATGTTAATAAAGTGTGATTTCAATTACTTTTCTAATTAATATGGAGTTGAACTGACTAGTGCCATGTTTAATGCCACTGAGTTCTTCAGAACAACCCATTGTGCTGCCAATGTTTGCCCATGGAGATTTCATGGCAATGTGCTGGATTGTATGACTCTGTTAGCAATGTGTGTGGCTGAAACACCTGCATTCAATAATTAGTAGGGGTGTCCACATATTTTGGCCATAGAGAATTTGAAGATCGAGAGCAGAAAGAAGATCGAGTAGCACTGATAAGAAGATCAGGCATAAAACACGTGGAAGAAAATGTCTTCAAGAACACTTTGCCAAGGGTAAAGAAATAACATAATTTATGCTTACCTGATAAATTCCTTTCTTCTGTTGTGTGATCAGTCCACGGGTCATCATTACTTCTGGGATATTATCTGCTCCCCTACAGGAAGTGCAAGAGGATTCACCCAGCAGAGTTGCTATATAGCTCCTCCCCTCTACGTCACCTCCAGTCATTCGACCAAAGACCAACGAGAAAGGAGAAACCAAGGGTGTAGTGGTGACTGAATTATAATTTAAAAAATATGTACCTGCCTTAAAAAACAGGGCGGGCCGTGGACTGATCACACAACAGAAGAAAGGAATTTATCAGGTAAGCATAAATTATGTTTTCTTCTGTTATGTGTGATCAGTCCACGGGTCATCATTACTTCTGGGATACCAATACCAAAGCAAAAGTACACGGATGACGGGAGGGATAGGCAGGCTCATTATACAGAAGGAACCACTGCCTGAAGAACCTTTCTCCCAAAAATAGCCTCCGAAGAAGCAAAAGTGTCAAATTTGTAAAATTTGGAAAAAGTATGAAGCGAAGACCAAGTTGCAGCCTTGCAAATCTGTTCAACAGAGGCCTCATTCTTAAAGGCCCAAGTGGAAGCCACAGCTCTAGTGGAATGAGCTGTAATTCTTTCAGGAGGCTGCTGTCCAGCAGTCTCATAGGCTAAACGTATTATGCTACGAAGCCAAAAAGAGAGAGAGGTAGCAGAAGCTTTTTGACCTCTCCTCTGTCCAGAATAAACGACAAACAGGGAAGAAGTTTGGCGAAAATCTTTAGTTGCCTGCAAATAGAACTTGAGGGCACGAACTACATCCAGATTGTGTAGAAGACGTTCCTTCTTTGAAGAAGGATTTGGACACAAGGATGGAACAACAATCTCTTGATTGATATTCCTGTTAGTGACTACCTTAGGTAAGAACCCAGGTTTAGTACGCAGAACTACCTTGTCTGAATGAAAAATCAGATAAGGAGAATCACAATGTAGGGCTGATAACTCAGAGACTCTTCGAGCCGAGGAAATAGCCATTAAAAAGAGAACTTTCCAAGATAACAATTTTATATCAATGGAATGAAGGGGTTCAAACGGAACACCCTGTAAAACGTTAAGAACTAAGTTTAAACTCCATGGCGGAGCAACAGCTTTAAACACAGGCTTGATCCTAGCTAAAGCCTGACAAAAGGCCTGGATGTCTGAATTTTCTGACAGACGCCTGTGTAACAAGATGGACAGAGCTGAGATCTGTCCCTTTAAAGAGCTAGCCGATAAACCCTTTTCTAAACCTTCTTGTAGAAAAGACAATATCCTAGGAATCCTAACCTTACTCCAGGAGTAATCTTTGGATTCACACCAGTATAGGTATTTACGCCATATTTTATGGTAAATCTTTCTGGTAACAGGCTTCCTAGCCTGTATCAGGGTATCAATAACCGACTCAGAAAAACCACGTTTTGATAAAATCAAGCGTTCAATTTCCAAGCAGTCAGCTTCAGAGAAGTTAGACTTTGATGTTTGAATGGACCCTGAATCAGAAGGTCCTGTCTTAGAGGTAGAGACCAAGGCGGACAGGATGACATGTCCACTAGATCTGCATACCAAGTCCTGCGCGGCCATGCAGGCGCTATTAGAATCACTGATGCTCTCTCCTGTTTGATTTTGGCAATCAATCGAGGAAGCAGTGGGAAGGGTGGAAACACATAAGCCATCCTGAAGTTCCAAGGTGCTGTCAAAGCATCTATCAGAACCGCTCCCGGATCCCTGGATCTGGATCCGTAGCGAGGAAGTTTGGCGTTCTGGCGAGACGCCATGAGATCTATCTCTGGTTTGCCCCAACGTTGAAGTATTTGGGCAAAGACCTCCGGATGAAGTTCCCACTCCCCCGGATGAAGAGTCTGGCGACTCAAGAAATCCGCCTCCCAGTTCTCCACTCCCGGGATGTGGATCGCTGACAGGTGGCAAGAGTGAGACTCTGCCCAGCGAATTATCTTTGATACTTCTATCATTGCTAGGGAGCTTCTTGTCCCTCCTTGATGGTTGATGTAAGCTACAGTCGTGATGTTGTCCGACTGAAACCTGATGAACCCCCGAGTCTTTAACTGGGGCCAAGCTAGAAGGGCATTGAGAACTGCTCTCAATTCCAGAATGTTTATTGGCAGGAGACTTTCCTCCTGACTCCATTGTCCCTGAGCCTTCAGAGAATTCCAGACAGCGCCCCAACCTAGAAGGCTGGCGTCTGTTGTTACAATTGTCCAGTCCGGCCTGCTGAACGGCATCCCCCTGGACAGATGTGGCCGAGAAAGCCACCATAGAAGAGAGTTTCTGGTCTCTTGATCCAGATTCAGAGTGGGGGACAAATCTGAGTAATCCCCATTCCACTGACTCAGCATGCACAATTGCAGCGGTCTGAGATGTAGGCGTGCAAAGGGAACTATGTCCATTGCTGCTACCATTAAGCCGATCACCTCCATGCATTGAGCTACTGACGGGAGTTGAATGGAATGAAGGACACGGCATGCATTTAGAAGCTTTGTTAATCTGTCTTCTGTCAGATAAATCTTCATTTCTACAGAATCTATAAGAGTCCCCAAGAATGGAACTCTTGTGAGAGGAAAGAGAGAACTCTTCTTTTCGTTCACTTTCCATCCATGCGACCTTAGAAATGCCAGAACTAACTCTGTATGAGACTTGGCAGTTTGAAAGCTTGAAGCTTGTATCAGAATGTCGTCTAGGTACGGAGCTACCGAAATTCCTCGCGGTCTTAGTACCGCCAGAAGGGCACCCAGAACCTTTGTAAAGATTCTTGGAGCCGTAGCCAATCCGAATGGAAGGGCTACAAACTGGTAATGCCTGTTTAAGAAGGCAAACCTTAGATACCGGTAATGATCCTTGTGAATCGGTATATGAAGGTAAGCATCCTTTAAATCCACTGTGGTCATGTACTGACCCTCTTGGATCATGGGTAAGATTGTCCGAATAGTTTCCATTTTGAACGATGGAACTCTTAGGAATTTGTTTAGGATCTTTAAATCCAAGATTGGCCTGAAAGTTCCCTCTTTTTTGGGAACCACAAACAGGTTTGAGTAAAACCCTTGTCCTTGTTCCGACCGCGGAACCGGATGGATCACTCCCATTAATAATAGATCTTGTACACAGCGTAGAAACGCGTCCTTCTTTATTTGGTTTGTTGACAACCTTGACAGATGAAATCTCCCTCTTGGGGGAGAGAATTTGAAGTCTAGAAGGTATCCCTGAGATATGATCTCTAGCGCCCAGGGATCCTGGACATCTCTTGCCCAAGCCTGGGCGAAGAGAGAGAGTCTGCCCCCCACTAGATCCGGTCCCGGATCGGGGGCCCTCGGTTCATGCTGTCTTTGGGGCAGCAGCAGGTTTACTGGTCTGCTTGCCCTTGTTCCAGGACTGGTTAGGCTTCCAGCCTTGTCTGTAACGAGCAACAGCTCCTCCCTGTTTTGGTGCAGTGGAAGTTGGCGCTGCTCCTGCTTTGAAATTCCGAAAGGGACGAAAATTAGACTGTCTAGCCTTAGCTTTGGCTTTGTCTTGAGGTAGAGCGTGGCCCTTACCTCCTGTAATGTCAGCAATAATTTCTTTCAAACCGGGCCCAAATAAAGTTTGCCCCTTGAAAGGTATATTAAGTAATTTGGACTTAGAAGTTACATCAGCCGACCAGGATTTTAGCCACAGCGCCCTGCGTGCCTGAATGGCGAATCCTGAATTCTTAGCCGTAAGTTTGGTTAAATGTACTACGGCCTCCGAAATGAATGAATTAGCTAGTTTAAGGACTTTAAGCCTGTCCGTAATGTCGTCCATCGTAGCTGAACTAAGGTTCTCTTCCAGAGACTCAATCCAAAATGCTGCCGCAGCCGTGATCGGCGCGATGCATGCAAGGGGTTGTAATATAAAACCTTGTTGAACAAACATTTTCTTAAGGTAACCCTCTAATTTTTTATCCATAGGATCTGAAAAGGCACAGCTATCCTCCACCGGGATAGTGGTACGCTTAGCTAAAGTAGAAACTGCTCCCTCCACCTTAGGGACCGTTTGCCATAAGTCCCGTGTGGTGGCGTCTATTGGAAACATCTTTCTAAATATTGGAGGGGGTGAGAACGGCACACCGGGTCTATCCCACTCCTTAGTAACAATTTCAGTTAATCTCTTAGGTATAGGAAAAACGTCAGTACTCGCCGGTACCGCAAAGTATTTATCCAACCTACACATTTTCTCTGGTATTGCAACAGCGTTACAATCGTTGAGAGCTGCTAAGACCTCCCCTAGTAATACACGGAGGTTTTCCAATTTAAATTTAAAATTTGAAATATCTGAATCCAATCTGTTTGGATCAGAACCGTCACCCACAGAATGAAGCTCTCCGTCCTCATGCTCTGCAAGCTGTGACGCAGTATCAGACATGGCCCTAGAATTATCAGCGCACTCTGTTCTCACCCCAGAGTGATCACGCTTGCCTCTTAGTTCTGGTAATTTAGCCAAAACTTCGGTCATAACAGTAGCCATATCTTGTAATGTTATCTGTAATGGCTGCCCAGATGTACTAGGCGCCATAATATCACGCACCTCCCGGGCGGGAGATGCAGGTACTGACACGTGAGGCGAGTTAGTCGGCATAACTCTCCCCTCGCTATTTGGTGAAATTTGTTCAATTTGTACAGATTGACTTTTATTTAAGGTAGCATCAATACAGTTAGTACATAAATTTCTATTGGGCTCCACCTTGGCATTGGAACAAATGACACAGGTATCTTCCTCTGAATCAGACATGTTTAACACACTGGCAATAAACATGCAACTCGGTTACAATGTTATTTAATAAAACGTACTGTGCCTCAAGAAGCACTAAACGATTAAATGACAGATGAAATAATGAACTGAAAAACAGTTATAGCATCACTCTTAACAAACAACACAACTTTTTTAGCAAAGGTTTGTTCCCATTAGTAAAATAACACTAATTAAATTTTAAACATAAAAATTACAGAGCAACGTTTTAAATCACAGTCACTATATAAGTCTCACAGCTCTGCTGAGAGAATCTACTTCCCTTCAAAGAAGTTTGAAGACCCCTGAGTTCTGTTAGAGATGAACCGGATCATGCAGAAAAACTGACTGGAAATTTTTGATGCGTAGCAAAGAGCGCCAAAAACGGCCCCTCCCTCTCACACACAGCAGTGAGAGAGAACGAAACTGTCATAATTAACACAAGCAAACTGCCAAGTGGAAAAATAATGCCCAAATACTTATTCACTCAGTACCTCATTAATGCAAACGATTCTACATTCCAGCAAAAACGTTTAACATGAAAAATACCTAATAAAAAGGTTTAATGTACTTTTACAGAGTAATTCCGGTGAAATACCATCCCCAGAATACTAAAGTGTAGAGTATACATACATGTTCATTATAACGGTATGGCAGGATTTTCTCATCAATTCCATTCAGAAAATAAAAACTGCTACATACCTCAATGCAGATTCAACTGCCCGCTGTCCCCTGATCTGAAGTTTTTACCTCCCTCAGATGGCCGAGAAACAGCAATATGATCTTAACTACTCCGGTTAAAATCATAAGAAAAACTCTGGTAGATTCTTCTTCAAACTCTGCCAGAGGGGTAATAACACGCTCCGGTGCTATTGTAAAATAACAAACTTTTGATTGAAGTTCTAAAAATTAAGTATAATCACCATAGTCCTCTCACACCTCCTATCTAGTCTTTGGGTGCAAGAGAATGACTGGAGGTGACGTAGAGGGGAGGAGCTATATAGCAACTCTGCTGGGTGAATCCTCTTGCACTTCCTGTAGGGGAGCAGATAATATCCCAGAAGTAATGATGACCCGTGGACTGATCACACATAACAGAAGAAATACTTACATTGGCAATTTTAAATCATGTCTTCTCTTATACTTGTGTCATAGTCAGATACATTTAAGAGAATGGGCAGAGACCCATAACCACTCCTTTATCAGGTGGCATACAATCCCTAAATTATACTAGATTTAATTATTATGTTAAAAAGCAATGATGGATGCTTGGTGAATGCTACTTTAAAACAGATTGCAGAATCCTTCTACAAAAACTGACACATGCTGATGTTCTCACATCTAACGTTTAGTGTTTAACAAATGTATTCTGATTACATTAGCAGAGTCTTTGTTGCACTTTTTTCAATGGCTAAACTCCCTCAACCACTTGTCTTAGTTGAAGGAGTCAATCAAGGCTAGTTACTGGAGTAGACAAGCATGTCACTGTCATTTTGTTGAAAGTGTTTCTACCTCTAATGCAGTCAATTAGGAACAGATAAGTAGCAGGGTTAGGCTTGAGAAGTCTGCATTATGCAGTTCCAATTCTCAGAATTGAAAAAACAGAATTTATGTTTACCTGATAAATTACTTTCTCCAACGGTGTGTCCGGTCCACGGCGTCATCCTTACTTGTGGGATATTCTCTTCCCCAACAGGAAATGGCAAAGAGCCCAGCAAAGCTGGTCACATGATCCCTCCTAGGCTCCGCCTACCCCAGTCATTCGACCGACGTTAAGGAGGAATATTTGCATAGGAGAAACCATATGATACCGTGGTGACTGTAGTTAAAGAAAATAAATCATCAGACCTGATTAAAAAACCAGGGCGGGCCGTGGACCGGACACACCGTTGGAGAAAGTAATTTATCAGGTAAACATAAATTCTGTTTTCTCCAACATAGGTGTGTCCGGTCCACGGCGTCATCCTTACTTGTGGGAACCAATACCAAAGCTTTAGGACACGGATGAAGGGAGGGAGCAAATCAGGTCACCTAAATGGAAGGCACCACGGCTTGCAAAACCTTTCTCCCAAAAAATAGCCTCAGAAGAAGCAAAAGTATCAAACTTGTAAAATTTGGTAAAAGTGTGCAGTGAAGACCAAGTCGCTGTCCTACATATCTGATCAACAGAAGCCTCGTTCTTGAAGGCCCATGTGGAAGCCACAGCCCTAGTGGAATGAGCTGTGATTCTTTCAGGAGGCTGCCGTCCGGCAGTCTCGTAAGCCAATCTGATGATGCTTTTAATCCAAAAAGAGAGAGAGGTAGAAGTTGCTTTTTGACCTCTCCTGTTACCAGAATAAACAACAAACAAGGAAGATGTTTGTCTAAAATCCTTTGTAGCATCTAAATAGAATTTTAGAGCGCGAACAACATCCAAATTGTGCAACAAACGTTCCTTCTTCGAAACTGGTTTCGGACCCAAAGAAGGCACGACTATCTCCTGGTTAATGTTTTTGTTAGAAACAACTTTTGGAAGAAAACCAGGTTTAGTACGTAAAACCACCTTATCTGCATGGAACACCAGATAAGGAGGAGAACACTGCAGAGCAGATAATTCTGAAACTCTTCTAGCGGAAGAAATTGCAGCCAAAAACAAAACTTTCCAAGATAATAACTTAATATCAACGGAATGTAAGGGTTCAAACGGAACCCCCTGAAGAACTGAAAGAACTAAGTTGAGACTCCAAGGAGGAGTCAAAGGTTTGTAAACAGGCTTGATTCTAACCAGAGCCTGAACAAAGGCTTGAACATCTGGCACAGCTGCCAGCTCTTTGTGAAGTAACACAGACAAGGCAGAAATCTGTCCCTTCAAGGAACTTGCAGATAATCCTTTCTCCAATCCTTCTTGAAGAAAGGATAGAATCCTAGGAATCTTTACCTTGTCCCAAGGGAATCCTTTAGATTCACACCAACAGATATATTTTTTCCATATTTTGTGGTAAATTTTTCTAGTTACAGGCTTTCTGGCCTGAACAAGAGTATCAATAACAGAATCTGAGAACCCTCGCTTTGATAAGATCAAGCGTTCAATCTCCAAGCAGTCAGCTGGAGTAGGACCAGATTCGGATGTTCGAACGGACCTTGAACAAGAAGGTCTCGTCTCAAAGGTAGCTTCCATGGTGAAGCCGATGACATATTCACCAGATCTGCCTACCAAGTCCTGCGTGGTTACGCAGGAGCTATCAAGATCACCTACGCCCTCTCCTGATTGATCCTGGCTACCAGCCTGGGGATGAGAGGAAACGGCGGGAATACATAAGCTAGGTTGAAGGTCCAAGGTGCTACTAGTGCATCTACTAGAGTCGCCTTGGGATCCCTGGATCTGGACCCGTAGCAAGGAACCTTGAAGTTCTGACGAGAGGCCATCAGATCCATGTCTGGAATGCCCCACAGTTGAGTGATTTGGGCAAAGATTTCCGGATGGAGTTCCCACACCCCCGGATGCAATGTCTGACGAATCAGAAAATCCGCTTCCCAAGTTTCCACTCCTGGGATGTGGATTGCAGACAGGTGGCAGGAGCGAGTCTCCGCCCATTGAATGATTTTGGTCACTTCTTCCATCGCCAGGGAACTCCTTGTTCCCCCCTGATGGTTGATGTACGCAACAGTCGTCATGTTGTCTGATTGAAACCGTATGAACTTGGCCCTCGCTAGCTGAGGCCAAGCCTTGAGAGCATTGAATATCGCTCTCAGTTCCAGAATATTTATCGGTAGAAGAGATTCTTCCCGAGACCAAAGACCCTGAGCTTTCAGGGATCCCCAGACCGCGCCCCAGCCCATCAGACTGGCGTCGGTCGTGACAATGACCCACTCTGGTCTGCGGGAGGTCACCCCTAGCGACAGGTTGTCCAGGGACAGCCACCAACGGAGTGAGTCTCTGGTCCTCTGATTTACTTGTATCTTCGGAGACAAGTCTGTATAATCCCCATTCCACTGACTGAGCATACACAATTGAAATGGTCTTAGATGAATGCGCGCAAAAGGAACTATGTCCATTGCCGCTACCATCAAACCTATCACTTCCATGCACTGTGCTATGGAAGGAAGAGGAACGGAAGGAAGTATCCGACAAGAGTTTAGAAGTTTTGTTTTTCTGGTCTCTGTCAGAAAAATCCTCATTTCTAAGGAGTCTATTATTGTTCCCAAGAAGGGAACTCTTGTCGACGGAGATAGAGAACTCTTTTCCACGTTCACTTACCATCCGTGAGATCTGAGAAAGGCCAGGACTATGTCCGTGTGAGCCTTTGCTTGAGGAAGGGACGACGCTTGAATCAGAATGTCGTCCAAGTAAGGTACTACAGCAATGCCCCTTGGTCTTAGCACCGCCAGAAGGGACCCTAGTACCTTTGTGAAAATCCTTGGAACAGTGGCTAATCCGAAAGGAAGCGCCACGAACTGGTAATGCTTGTCCAGGAATGCGAACCTTAGGAACCGATGATGTTCCTTGTGGACAGGAATATGTAGATACGCATCCTTTAAATCCACCGTGGTCAAGAATTGACCTTTCTGGATGGAAGGATTGTTCGAATGGTTTCCATTTTGGACGATGGAACCTTGAGAAACTTGTTTAGGATCTTGAGATCTAAGATTGGTCTGAACGTTCCCTCTTTTTTGGGAACTACGAACAGATTGGAGTAGAACCCCATCCCTCGTTCTTTTAATGGAACAGGATGAATCACTTCCAGAAGATAACCTTGGAAGACTATTTCTAGCGCCCAAGGATCCAGAACATCTCTTGCCCAAGCCTGAGTGAAGAGAGAGTCTGCCCCCCACCAATCCGGTCCCGGATCGGGGGCCCGCATCTCATGCTGTCTTGGGAGCAGTGGCAGGTTTCTTGGCCTGCTTTCCTTTGTTCCAGCCTTGCCTTGGTCTCCAGGCTGGATTGGCTTGAGAAGTATTACCCTCCTGCTTAGAGGACGTAGCACTTGGGGCTGGTCCGTTTCTGCGAAAGGGACGAAAATTAGGTTTATTTTTGGCCTTGAAAGACCTATTCTGAGGAAGGGCGTGGCCCTTGCCCCCAGTGATATCAGAGATAAACTCTTTCAAGGCAGGGCCAAACAGTGTTTTCCCCTTGAAAGGAATGTCAAACAATTTGTTCTTGGAAGACGCATCCGCCCAAAGCGCTCTGCGCGCCACAATAGCAAACCCAGAATTTTTCGCCGCTAACCTAGCCAATTGCAAGGTGGCGTCTAGGGTGAAAGAATTAGCCAATTTAAGAGCACGAATTCTGTCCATAATCTCCTCATAAGAAGAAGAATTACTAATAATCGCCTTTTCTAGCTCATCGCACCAGAAACACGCGGCTGTAGTGACAGGGACAATGCATGCAATTGGTTGTAGAAGGTAACCTTGCTGAACAAACATCTTTTTTAGCAAACCTTCTAATTTTTTATCCATAGGATCTTGGAAAGCACAACTATCTTCTATGGGTATAGTGGTGCGCTTGTTTAGAGTAGAAACCGCCCCCTCGACCTTGGGGACTGTCTGCCATAAGTCCTTTCTGGGGTCGACTATAGGAAACAATTTTTTAAATATGGGGGGAGGTACGAAAGGTACACCGGGCCTGTCCCATTCTTTATTAACAATGTACGCCACCCGCTTGAGTATAGGAAAAGCTTCGGGGGGCCCCGGGGCCTCTAGGAACTTGTCCATTTTACATAGTGTTTCTGGAATGACCAGATAATCACAATCATCCAAATTGGATAACACCTCCTTAAGCAGAGCGCGGAGATGTTCCAACTTAAATTTAAAAGTAATCACATCAGGTTCAGCTTGTTGAGAAATTTTTCCTGAATCTGAAATTTCTCCCTCAGACAAAACCTCCCTGGCCCCCTCAGACTGGTGTAGGGGCCCTTCAGAAACAATATCATCAGCGGCCTCATGCTCTTCAGTATTTTCTAAAACAGAGCAGTCGCACTTTCGCTGATAAGTGGGCATATTGGCTAAAATGTTTTTGATAGAATTATCCATTACAGCCGTTAATTGTTGCGTAGTAAGGAGTATTGGCGCGCTAGATGTACTAGGGGCCTCCTGTATGGGCAAAACTGGTGTAGACGAAGGAGGGGATGATGCAGTACCATGCTTACTCCCCTCACTTGAGGAATCATCTTGGGCATCATTTTTACTAAATTTATTATGACATAAATCACATCTATTTAAATGAGAAGGAACCTTGGCTTCCCCACAGTCAGAACACAATCTATCTGGTAGTTCAGACATGTTAAACAGGCATAATCTTGATAACAAAGCACAAAAAACGTTTTAAAATAAAACCGTTACTGTCACTTTAAATTTTAAACTGAACACACTTTATTACTGCAATTGCGAAAAAGTATGAAGGAATTGTTCAAAATTCACCAAAATTTCACCACAGTGTCTTAAAGCCTTAAAAGTATTGCACACCAAATTTGGAATAAAGTGTCTAAAACAGTGCCTGCCGATATTATTTTACAAAAAATACCCAGATTAAATGATTCCTCAAGGCTAAATATGTGTAAATATGATCGATTTAGCCCAGAAAATGTCTACAGTCTTAATAAGCCCTTGTGAAGCCCTTATTTACTGTGTGAATAAAAATGGCTTACCGGATCCCATAGGGAAAATGACAGCTTCCAGCATTACATCGTCTTGTTAGAATGTGTCATACCTCAAGCAGCAAAAGACTGCTCACTGTTCCCCCAACTGAAGTTAATTCCTCTCAACAGTCCTGTGTGGAACAGCCATGGATTTTAGTAACGGTTGCTAAAATCATTTTCCTCATACAAACAGAAATCTTCATCTCTTTTCTGTTTCAGAGTAAATAGTACATACCAGCACTATTTTAAAATAACAAACTCTTGATTGAATAATAAAAACTACAGTTAAACACTAAAAAACTCTAAGCCATCTCCGTGGAGATGTTGCCTGTACAACGGCAAAGAGAATGACTGGGGTAGGCGGAGCCTAGGAGGGATCATGTGACCAGCTTTGCTGGGCTCTTTGCCATTTCCTGTTGGGGAAGAGAATATCCCACAAGTAAGGATGACGCCGTGGGACCCTGGGACACACCATAATTGAATATTTTATATTACAATTTAAAAGTGTTTCACATCCCTTTAAGCCACTGTGGAATAGGCACATTCTTCTTATGAGAGGCTGAGATGAGTTTACGTTCAACCACTAATTTAATAGCTACCAAACGTGCGTAAAAGGTTTACTTCTAGCGAAGTTAGTGTGCAAGCAGGAGCATAAAATATTGCTCTACTTGTAATCTGGCCCTTTATTAGTTGTTTAAATATGAAAAAAATAAACGTAAAGTTTTAGTCTTCTCTAATGGTTAATGGGTTTTGCCATATTGTAAAAATAAGGAGCTTCTAGGAATCCAGTTATAGAAATGTTTCAAAGCTATGGTACACAGGAACAAAATTTATCAGAATTCAACTGAATATGTAACAGCACTGATGCAAAGATGATCTCAAACGTCAGGAAATTTTGAGCCATAAAGGAAGTGTCCACAGAAAATCTCATCAGAACTGGATAACCAGTGACTTTTTCTTAGCATAGCCTTAGATCATGTGTCAGCTTGGGGCTCTTTGCCATTTCCTGTTGGGGAAGAGAATATCCCACAAGTAAGGATGACGCCGTGGACCGGACACACCTATGTTGGAGAAACCCACAGTTTTCAGAATAAAATTACAGGTACAAAAGGGGCAAAATAAATAATGTACATAGATAGCAATTTTTTTAAATTTTTTTTTTACTATGCATAATTGAATATTTTATATTACAATTTAAAAGTGTTTCACATCCCTTTAAGCCACTGTGGAATAGGCACATTCTTCTTATGAGAGGCTGAGATGAGTTTACGTTCAACCACTAATTTAATAGCTACCAAACGTGCGTAAAAGGTTTACTTCTAGCGAAGTTAGTGTGCAAGCAGGAGCATAAAATATTGCTCTACTTGTAATCTGGCCCTTTATTAGTTGTTTAAATATGAAAAAAATAAACGTAAAGTTTTAGTCTTCTCTAATGGTTAATGGGTTTTGCCATATTGTAAAAATAAGGAGCTTCTAGGAATCCAGTTATAGAAATGTTTCAAAGCTATGGTACACAGGAACAAAATTTATCAGAATTCAACTGAATATGTAACAGCACTGATGCAAAGATGATCTCAAACGTCAGGAAATTTTGAGCCATAAAGGAAGTGTCCACAGAAAATCTCATCAGAACTGGATAACCAGTGACTTTTTCTTAGCATAGCCTTATGCATATCCCGGGCATTTTTTAGTTATTTTACAGTCCCTGTGTTTACCACCTCTATTGGAAGTTTATTCCATGAATCCACAACACTTTCTGTACAAAAAAAACAAACTACGATCAGCGCTCCGCTTCCATATGAAGGCAGATGTCAGATCATTACAGACGGTGACTCTGTGAGTCACCATCTGTAACGATCATCTGCTGGTGCTGGCAGGAGGTTTGGGAGGAAATCTGGGAGTCAGGTGGGCAGTCCAGCAGCGGAGGACGGGGGGAAGGGGGAGGGAGTGGGATGGCCCTACGCCACAAAAAAGATAATAAAGGGAGAGGGAGGGATGGGGTGCTACTCTACAGGAAAAAAAGGTGGGGTGGGGGGTTCCCTAACTAACAAACAATCTGGAGGTGGGGAGACCGCTACACTTCAGAACATTTAAAAAAAAATATATATATATATATATATGAAAAAAACACTAGTTAGAGAGGGGAGGGTTAGAGAGCTGTTTAGGAGGGATCAGGGAGGTTAAAGGGTAAGGGGGGATCCTACACTGCAACGAATAGAAAAATTAATTTAAAAAAATAATGACCTTAAATCTTCAAATTGACAGACTGTCTGCTAATACCTAAGATGGTGTTGACCAGTGAGGGAGGGAAGTGAGCTGTTTGGGAGGGATCAGGGGACGTGGGGTGTCAGGTGGGAGGGGAATCTCTACACTAAAGCTTAAATAGCTACCTGATTAACCTCTTCACTGCCAAGAATAAAAGAAGTGTAGTGCGCAGCTGCAATTAGTGGCCTTCTAATTACCAAAAAGCAATGGCAAAGCCATGTATGTCTGCTATTACTGAACAAAGGGGATCCCAGAGAAGCTTTAACAATCATTTTTGCCATAATTGCATAAGCGGTACGTAAAAAATTTCAGTGAGAAACCTAAAGATTGTGAAAAAGTTAACAATAGTTTTTATATAATCGCAACTGGTGGTGAAAAAATGGGCCTAGATGAATACCTTGGGGTACATTTATGAAGCAGCGGATGCTGCTTATTACGCGCGAGCCTTCTGGCTCACCGGAAACAGGAGTTAAGAAGCAGCGGTCATAAGGTGGCAGACTGCAATCATCAGATACTGCAATCAGATACGATCGGGATGACTGACACCCCCTGCTAGCGGCTGATTGGCTGCAAATGTGCAGGGGGCGGCATTGCACAAGCATTTCACCAGAAATGCTTGTGCATTGTTAAATGCTGAGAGCATATGCTGTCGGCATTTAGCGATGCAGGGAGGACATGATTGGCTATAGAGAATCATGTCTGCCCGGGGTTTGATAAATCTACTCCTTAGCGTTGTCTATTTCTGTTTAATTGGAGTAATAGCAAAAATGCTAAAAATTCTCTGGTATTTTGGGCAAGTTCTTCTGTAAAAGTCCCGGTGGGAAGGGGTTAATATTCCCACTCGCATGCTAACTCTGCTAAGTTTTTTGCGGACGTTGGGTAGTGCTTGTATTACAAATTGAATGTAAAACATTTTGCTTACCAGCTACACTGATGTGTGCAAAATGCCAAACTTATTTCCCCATAGAAGTCAATAGAGCAAAAAATGTGGAAAAAAAAACCCTATTCGCGCACAAACCTGTTGCACTAACCTGGCATAAAAATATTAATATTTCACATTCCACGTTCTTTACATAGAAGAATTTGTTCATAAATACATATTTTTTTGGTAAAACGTCTCTCTCTCTCTCTCTCTCTATATATATATATATATATACACAGTATATATATATATATATATATATATATATATATATATATATATATATATATATATATATATATATATATATATATATATATACATATACACGCAAGCACTCTCACCAAACTGATCAGGTAGGCACCAGGTTGCAAAAATAGGAATAATAGACAAGCAAGAAATAAGCACTCTCTGGTTTTGTAAAGCAAATAGTATATTTAACTAGCGTGACGTTTCAAGGTGTATTTATGAAAATATTAATGAGATTCAGAGAACAAAATCTTGTTAAAATTAAACAAGATATTCTGGTAGTTAGACAAAAACTACAACCTTTCAATGATGATGTGTACTATAAACAACTTAATAATTAAATATGTACCAGAGTAGAGAAATTGGAAAAATATATCATAAAAAGGAAAAAGAAAAAATAGAGAGAGACATACAAGAAAGAGTAATAGAAAAACAGAATTTATGCTTACCTGATAAATTACTTTCTCCAACGGTGTGTCCGGTCCACGGCGTCATCCTTACTTGTGGGAACATCTCTTCCCCAACAGGAAATGGCAAAGAGTCCCAGCAAAGCTGGCCATATAGTCCCTCCTAGGCTCCGCCCACCCCAGTCATTCGACCGACGGACAGGAGGAATATATATATAGGAGAAACCATATGGTACCGTGGTGACTGTAGTTAGAGAAAATAATTAATCAGACCTGATTAATAAAACCAGGGCGGGCCGTGGACCGGACACACCGTTGGAGAAAGTAATTTATCAGGTAAGCATAAATTCTGTTTTCTCCAACATTGGTGTGTCCGGTCCACGGCGTCATCCTTACTTGTGGGAACCAATACCAAAGCTTTAGGACACGGATGAAGGGAGGGAGCAAATCAGGTTACCTAAACGGAAGGCACCACAGCTTGCAAAACCTTTCTCCCAAAAATAGCCTCCGAAGAAGCAAAAGTATCAAATTTGTAAAATTTGGCAAAAGTGTGCAGTGAAGACCAAGTCGCTGCCTTACATATCTGGTCAACAGAAGCCTTGTTCTTGAAGGCCCATGTGGAAGCCACAGCCCTAGTGGAGTGAGCTGTGATTCTTTCAGGAGGCTGCCGTCCGGCAGTCTCATAAGCCAATCGGATGATGCTTTTAAGCCAAAAGGAAAGAGAGGTGGAAGTCGCTTTTTGACCTCTCCTTTTACCAGAATAAACAACAAACAAGGAAGATGTTTGTCTGAAATCTTTTGTAGCCTCTAAGTAGAATTTTAGAGCACGGACTACGTCCAAATTGTGTAACAAACGTTCCTTCTTTGAAACTGGATTCGGACATAAAGAAGGTACAACTATCTCCTGGTTAATATTTTTGTTAGAAACAACCTTAGGAAGAAAACCAGGCTTATTACGCAAAACCACCTTATCTGCATTGAATACCAGATAGGGCGGAGAACACTGCAGAGCAGATAACTCTGAAACTCTTCTAGCAGAAGAAATTGCAACCAAAAACAAAACTTTCCAAGATAATAACTTAATATCTATGGAATGTAAAGGTTCAAACGGAACCCCTTGAAGAACTGAAAGAACTAGATTTAGACTCCAGGGAGGAGTCAAAGGTCTGTAAACAGGCTTGATCCTAACCAGGGCCTGAACAAAAGCTTGAACATCTGGCACAGCTGCCAGTCTTTTGTGTAGTAAGACAGATAAGGCAGAGATCTGTCCCTTTAGAGAACTTGCAGATAATCCTTTCTCCAAACCTTCTTGTAGAAAGGAGAGAATCTTAGGAATTTTTATCTTATTCCATGGGAATCCTTTGGATTCACACCAACAGATATATCTTTTCCATATTTTATGGTAAATCTTTCTAGTTACCGGTTTTCTGGCCTGAACCAGAGTATCTATCACAGAATCTGAAAACCCACGCTTCGATAGAATCAAGCGTTCAATCTCCAAGCCGTCAGCTGGAGGGAGACCAGATTTGGATGTTCGAATGGACCCTGAACAAGAAGGTCCTGTCTCAAAGGTAGCTTCCATGGTGGAACCGATGACATATTCACCAGGTCTGCATACCAAGTCCTGCGTGGCCACGCAGGAGCCATCAAGATCACCGAGGCCCTCTCCTGATTGATCCTGGCTACCAGCCTGGGAATGAGAGGAAACGGTGGAAATACATAAGCTAGGTTGAAAGTCCAAGGTGCTACTAGTGCATCTACTAGAGTCGCCTTGGGATCCCTGGATCTGGACCCGTAGCAAGGAACCTTGAAGTTCTGACGAGACGCCATCAGATCCATGTCTGGAATGCCCCATAATTGAGTTATTTGGGCAAAGATCTCCGGATGGAGTTCCCACTCCCCCGGATGGAATATCTGACGACTCAGAAAATCCGCCTCCCAGTTTTCCACACCTGGGATGTGGATCGCAGACAGGTGGCAGGAGTGATCCTCCGCCCATTGAATTATTTTGGTCACTTCTTTCATCGCCAGGGAACTCCTTGTTCCCCCCTGATGATTGATATACGCAACGGTCGTCATGTTGTCTGATTGGAACCTTATGAATCTGGCCTTTGCTAGATGAGGTCAAGCCCTGAGAGCATTGAATATCGCTCTCAGTTCCAGAATGTTTATCGGGAGAAGAGACTCTTCCCGAGACCATAGACCCTGAGCTTTCAGGGATTCCCAGACCGCGCCCCAGCCCACTAGACTTGCGTCGGTCGTGACAATGACCCACTCTGGTCTGCGGAAGCTCATTCCCTGGGACAGATGGTCCAGGGTCAGCCACCAATGGAGTGAATCTCTGGTCTTCTGATCTACTTGAATCATTGGAGACAAGTCTGTATAGTCCCCATTCCACTGTTTGAGCATGCACAGTTGTAATGGTCTTAGATGAATTTGTGCAAAAGGAACTATGTCCATTGCTGCAACCATCAACCCTACTACTTCCATGCACTGCGCTATGGAAGGACGAGGAACAGAATGAAGAACTTGACAAGTGCTTAGAAGTTTTGACTTTCTGACCTCTGTCAGAAAAATCCTCATTTCTAAGGAGTCTATTATTGTTCCCAAGAAGGGAACTCTTGTCGACGGAGACAGAGAACTTTTTTCTATGTTCACCTTCCATCCGTGTGATCTGAGAAAGGCCAGAACGATGTCTGTATGAGCCTTTGCTTTTGACAGGGACGACGCTTGTATTAGAATGTCGTCCAAGTAAGGTACTACTGCAATGCCCCTCGGTCTTAGAACCGCTAGAAGGGACCCTAGTACCTTTGTGAAAATCCTTGGAGCAGTGGCTAACCCGAATGGGAGGGCCACAAACTGGTAATGTTTGTCCAGAAAGGCGAACCTTAGGAACTGATGTGGATAGGAATATGTAGGTACGCATCCTTTAGATCCACGGTAGTCATAAATTGACCTTCCTGGATTGTAGGAAGAATCGTTCGAATGGTTTCCATTTTGAACGATGGTACTCTGAGAAATTTGTTTAGGATTTTTAAATCCAGAATTGGTCTGAAGGTTCCCTCTTTTTTGGGAACCACGAACAGATTTGAGTAAAATCCCATTCTTTGTTCCGCCATAGGAACTGGGTGTATCACTCCCATCCTTAACAGGTCTTCTACACAATGTAAGAATGCCTGTCTCTTTATTTGGTTTGAGGATAAGTGAGAAATGTGGAACCTTCCCCTTGGGGGTAGTTCCCTGAATTCCAGGAGATAACCCTGAGAAACTATTTCTAGCGCCCAGGGATCCTTAACATCTCTTGCCCAAGCCTGAGCAAAGAGAGAGAGTCTGCCCCCCACTAGATCCGGTCCCGGATCGGGGGCTACTCTTTCATGCTGTTTTGTTAGCAGCGGCAGGCTTCTTGGCCTGCTTACCCTTGTTCCAGCCTTGCATCGGTCTCCAGGCTGGTTTGGGTTGTGAGGCATTACCCTCTTGCTTAGAGGATACAGAATTAGAGGCCGGTCCGTTCCTGAAATTGCGAAAAGGAACGAAAATTAGACTTATTTTTGGCCTTGAAAGGCCTATCTTGTGGAAGGGCGTGGCCCTTTCCCCCAGTGATGTCTGAAATAATCTCTTTCAATTCTGGTCCAAATAGAGTTTTACCTTTGAAAGGGATGTTAAGCAATTTTGTCTTGGATGACACATCCCCTGACCAAGACTTTAGCCAAAGAGCTCTGCGCGCCACGATAGCAAAACCTGAATTTTTCGCCGCTAATCTAGCTAATTGCAAAGCGGCATCTAAAATAAAAGAGTTAGCCAACTTAAGTGCGTGAACTCTGTCCATAACCTCCTCATATGGAGTCTCTCTACTAAGCGAGTTTTCAAGTTCCTCGAACCAGAACCACGCTGCTGTAGTGACAGGAACAATGCACGAAATGGGTTGTAGAAGGTAACCTTGCTGTACAAAAATCTTTTTAAGCAAACCATCCAATTTTTTATCCATAGGATCTTTGAAAGCACAACTATCTTCGATAGGAATAGTAGTGCGTTTGTTTAGCGTAGAAACTGCCCCCTCGACCTTAGGGACTGTCTGCCATAAGTCCTTTCTGGGGTCGACCATAGGAAATAATTTCTTAAATATAGGGGGGGGGGAACAAAAGGTATGCCGGGCTTTTCCCACTCCTTATTTACTATGTCCGCCACCCGCTTGGGTATAGGAAAAGCGTTGGGGTGCACCGGAACCTCTAGGAACTTGTCCATCTTGCATAATTTCTCTGGAATGACCAAGTTGTCACAATCATCCAGAGTAGATAACACCTCCTTAAGCAGTGCGCGGAGATGTTCTAATTTAAATTTAAATGTCACAACATCAGGTTCAGCTTGTTGAGCAATTTTTCCTGAATCTGAAATTTCCCCATCTGACAAAACCTCCCTCATGGCCCCTTCAGATTGGTGTGAGGGTATGACAGAACAATTATCATCAGCACCCTCCTGCTCTTCAGTGTTTAAAACAGAGCAATCGCGCTTTCTCTGATAAGTAGGCATTTTGGATAAAATATTTGCTATGGAGTTATCCATTACAGCCGTTAATTGTTGCATGGAGCCTGGGCGCACTAGATGTACTAGGGGCCTCCTGTGTGGGCAAAACTGGTGTAGACACAGTAGGGGATGATGTAGTATCATGTTTACTCCCCTCATCTGAGGAATCATCTTGGGCAATTTCATCATTTGTGGCAGTACTGTCCTTACTTTGTTTGGACGCTATGGCACAATTATCACATAAATTTAAATGGGGAGACACATTGGCTTTCATACATATAGAACATAGCTTATCCAAAGGCACAGACATGTTAAACAGGCTTGAACTTGTCAACAAAACACAAAAAACGTTTTAAAACAAAACCGTTACTGTCTCTTTAAATTTTAAACAGAAACCACTTTATTACTGAATATGTGAAAAAGTATGAAGGAATTGTTCAAAAATTACCAAAATGTCACCACAGTGTCTTAAAGCCTTAAGAGTATTGCACACCAAATTTCAGAGCTTTAACCCTTAAAATAACGGAACCGGAGCCGTTTACAAATTTAACCCCTATACAGTCCCAGCTATAGTCTTTGCTGAGACCCAACCAAGCCCAGAGGGGAATACGATACCAATTGACGCCTTCTAGAAGCTTTTCCAGTAAATTTCAGATCCTCACACATGCATCTGCATGCCCTGCTCTCAAAAAACAACTGCGCAATAATGGCGCGAAAATGAGGCTCAGTCTACAACTAGGAAGGCCCCCTGACTGGAAAAGGTGTCTAACATAGTGCCTGCCCAAGTTTATAAATGTGAATTGTCAGCATAAAGATGAATAAAATGCCCCAATAAAGCAAACGATTTAGCCCATAAAAATGTCTACCAGTTTTTTAGCCCATATTAAGCCCTTTATTCTGTTTGTTTGACTAAGAAAATGGCTTACCGGTCCCCATGAGGGGAAATGACAGCCTTCCAGCATTACATGGTCTTGTTAGAAATATGGCTAGTCATACCTTAAGCAGAAAAGTCTGCTGTTTCCCCCAACTGAAGTTACTTCATCTCAACAGTCCTATGTGGAAACAGCAATTGATTTTAGTTACTGTCTGCTAAAATCATCTTCCTCTCACAAACAGAAATCTTCATCCTTTTCTGTTTCAGAGTAAATAGTACATACCAGCACTATTTTAAAATAACAAACACTTGATAGAAGAATAAAAACTACATTTAAACACCAAAAAACTCTTAACCATCTCCGTGGAGATGTTGCCTGTGCAACGGCAAAGAGAATGACTGGGGTGGGCGGAGCCTAGGAGGGACTATATGGCCAGCTTTGCTGGGACTCTTTGCCATTTCCTGTTGGGGAAGAGATATTCCCACAAGTAAGGATGACGCTGTGGACCGGACACACCAATGTTGGAGAAATAGCGATCCAGAAATGGATTTCTTATCAAAAAAGACATTCAAATCATAGATATCAACATTATACAAGCACCTCAGACATCTAGAGGTAGATAGAATAATTTCCAAGAAAGAAGAAATAATTTAGGGCCGAACCAATACAAGCAAACAACGCATTATACAGATAGGGATAATAGACCCAATCACACTGAATCTCATTTTTTAGAATTAAGAGCAAGAAGATAGTCTGCTTTTGAATTCCAAAGACAAGTACCATATCAAAACAATTCACCAAAAAGACAATTAGAACAATAAGAAGAAGAGGTTGTAGGGGAGGACAAAAGAAACAGAGAAAAAAGAACAAAGTGGTAAAAAAACATAATTTATGCTTACCTGATAAATTTATTTCTCTTGTAGTGTATCCAGTCCACGGATCATCCATTACTTATGGGATATTAACTCCTCCCCAACAGGAAGTGCAAGAGGATTCACCCAGCAGAGCTGCTATATAGCTCCTCCCCTAACTGCCATTACCAGTCATTCGACCGAAAACATGCAGAGAAAGGAAAACCATAGGGTACAGTGGTGACTGTAGTTTAATGGAAAAATTACCTGCCTTAAAGTGACAGGGCGGGCCGTGGACTGGATACACTACAAGAGAAATAAATTTATCAGGTAAGCATAAATTATGTTTTCTCTTGTTAAGTGTATCCAGTCCACGGATCATCCATTACTTATGGGATACCAATACCAAAGCTAAAGTACACGGATGACGGGAGGGACAGGCAGGCTCTTTATACGGAAGGAACCACTGCCTGAAGAACCTTTCTCCCAAAAACAGCCTCCGAAGAAGCAAAAGTGTCAAATTTGTAAAATTTGGAAAAAGTATGAAGAGAAGACCAAGTTGCAGCCTTGCAAATCTGTTCAACAGAAGCCTCATTCTTAAAGGCCCAAGTGGAAGCCACAGCTCTAGTAGAATGTGCTGTAATTCTTTCAGGAGGCTGCTGTCCAGCAGTCTCATAGGCTAACCATATTATGCTACGAAGCCAAAAGGAGAGAGAGGTAGCCGAAGCTTTTTGACCTCTCCTCTGACCAGAATAAACGACAAACAGGGAAGACGTTTGTCGAAAATCCTTAGTTGCCTGTAGATAAAATTTCAGGGCACGGACTACATCTAGATTGTGTAGCAGACGTTCCTTTTTCGAAGAAGGATTAGGACACAAAGATGTAACCACAATCTCTTGATTGATATTCCTGTTAGTGACCACCTTAGGTAGGAACCCAGGTTTAGTACGCAGAACTACCTTGTCTGAATGAAAAATCAGATAAGGAGAATCACAATGTAACTCTTCGAGCCGAGGAAATCACCATTAAAAACAGAACTTTCCAAGATAACAACTTGATATCAATGGAATGAAGGGGTTCAAACGGAACCCCCTGTAAAACATTAAGCACTAAGTTCAAACTCCATGGTGGAGCAACAGTTTTAAACACAGGCTTGATCCTAGCTAAAGCCTGACAAAAAGCTTGAACGTCCGGAACTTCTGACAGACGTTTGTGTAAAAGAATGGACAGAGCTGAAATCTGTCCCTTTAAGGAACTAGCGGATAAACCCTTTTCTAAACCTTCTTGTAGAAAAGACAATATCCTCGGAATCCTAACCTTACTCCATGAGTAACTCTTGGATTCGCACCAATATAAGTATTTGCGCCATATCTTATGGTAAATCTTTCTGGTAACAGGCTTCCTAGCCTGTATTAAGGTATCAATAACTGACTCAGAAAAACCACGTTTTGATAAAATCAAGCGTTCAATTTCCAAGCAGTCACCTTCAGAGAAATTAGATTTTGATGTTTGAAGGGACCCTGGATCAGAAGGTCCTGTTTCAGAGGTAGCGACCAAGGTGGACAGGATGACATGTCCACTAGATCTGCATACCAAGTCCTGCGTGGCCATGCAGGCGTTATTAGAATCACTGATGCTCTCTCCTGTTTGATTCTGGCAATCAATCTAGGAAGCATCGGGAAGGGTGGAAACACATAAGCCATCCCGAAGGTCCAAGGTGCTGTCAAAGCATCTATCAGAACCGCTCCCGGATCCCTGGATCTGGACCCGTAACGAGGAAGCTTGGCGTTCTGACGAGACGCCATGAGATCTATCTCTGGTTTGCCCCAACGTCGAAGTATTTGGGCAAAGACCTCCGGATGAAGTTCCCACTCCCCCGGATGAAAAGTCCGACGACTCAAGAAATCCGCCTCCCAGTTCTCCACTCCCGGGATGTGGATCGCTGACAGGTGGCAAGAGTGAGACTCTGCCCAGCGAATTATCTTTGATACTTCCATCATTGCTAGGGAGCTTCTTGTCCCTCCCTGATGGTTGATGTAAGCTACAGTCGTGATGTTGTCCGACTGAAACCTGATGAACCCCCGAGTTGTTAACTGGGGCCAAGCCAGAAGGGCATTGAGAACTGCTCTCAATTCCAGAATGTTTATTGTTAGGAGACTCTCCTCCTGATTCCATTGTCCCTGAGCCTTCAGAGAATTCCAGACAGCGCCCCAACCTAGTAGGCTGGCGTCTGTTGTTACAATTGTCCAGTCCGGCCTGCTGAATGGCATCCCCCTGGACAGATGTGGCCGAGAAAGCCACCATAGAAGAGAATTTCTGGTCTCTTGATCCAGATTCAGAGTAGGGGACAAGTCTGAGTAATCCCCATTCCACTGACTTAGCATGCACAATTGCAGCGGTCTGAGATGTAGACGTGCAAAGGGTACTATGTCCATTGCTGCTACCATTAAGCCGATCACCTCCATGCATTGAGCTACTGACGGGTGTTGAATGGAATGAAGGACACGGCATGCATTTTGAAGCTTTGTTAACCTGTCTTCTTTCAGGTAAATCTTCATTTCTACAGAATCTATAAGAGTCCCCAAGAAGGGAACTCTTGTGAGTGGAAAGAGAGAACTCTTCTTTTCGTTCACCTTCCATCCATGCGACCTTAGAAATGCCAGTACTAACTCTGTATGAGACTTGGCAGTTTGAAAGCTTGAAGCTTGTATCAGAATGTCGTCTAGGTACGGAGCTACCGCAATTCCTCGCGGTCTTAGTACCGCCAGAAGAGCACACAGAACCTTTGTGAAGATTCTCGGAGCCGTAGCCAATCCGAATGGAAGAGCTACAAACTGGTAATGCCTGTCTAGAAAGGCAAACCTTAGATACCGGTAATGATCTTTGTGAATCGGTATGTGAAGGTAAGCATCCTTTAAATCCACTGTGGTCATGTACTGACCCTTTTGGATCATGGGTAAAATTGTCCGAATAGTTTCCATTTTGAACGATGGAACTCTTAGGAATTTGTTTAGGATCTTTAAATCCAAGATTGGCCTGAAAGTTCCCTCTTTTTTGGGAACCACAAACAGATTTGAGTAAAACCCTTGTCCTTGTTCCGACCGCGGAACCGGATGGATCACTCCCATTAATAAAAGATCTTGTACGCAGCGTAGAAACGCCTCTTTCTTTATTTGGTTTGTTGACAACCTTGACAGATGAAATCTCCCTCTTGGGGGAGAGAATTTGAAGTCTAGAAGGTATCCCTGAGATATGATCTCTAACGCCCAGGGATCCTGGACATCTCTTGCCCAAGGCTGGGCGAAGAGAGAAAGTCTGCCCCCCACTAGATCCGTTCCCGGATCGGGGGCCCTCGATTCATGCTGTCTTAGGGGCAGCAGCAGGTTTCCTGGCCTGCTTGCCCTTGTTCCAGGACTGTTTTGGTCTCCAGCCTTGTCTGTAGCGAGCAACAGCTCCTTCCTGTTTTGGTGCAGAGGAAGTTGATGCTGCTCCTGCTTTGAAATTACGAAAGGAACGAAAATTAGACTGTCTAGCCTTAGGTTTGGCTCTGTCTTGAGGCAGGGCATGGCCTTTACCTCCTGTAATGTCAGCGATAATTTCTTTCAACCCGGGCCCGAATAAGGTCTGCCCTTTGAAAGGTATATTAAGCAATTTAGATTTAGAAGTAACGTCAGCTGACCAGGATTTTAGCCACAGTGCTCTGCGTGCCTGAATGGCGAATCCGGAATTCTTAGCCGTAAGTTTAGTTAAATGTACTACGGCATCTGAAATAAATGAGTTAGCTAACTTAAGGGCTTTAAGCTTGTGTGTAATCTCATCTAATGGAGCTGATTCAAGTGTCTCTTCCAGAGACTCAAACCAAAATGCTGCTGCAGCCGTGACAGGCGCAATGCATGCAAGAGGTTGCAATATAAAACCTTGTTGAACAAACATTTTCTTAAGGTAACCCTCTAACTTTTTATCCATTGGATCTGAAAAGGCACAGCTATCCTCCACCGGGATAGTGGTACGCTTAGCTAAAGTAGAAACTGCTCCCTCCACCTTAGGGACCGTTTGCCATAAGTCCCGTGTGGTGGCGTCTATTGGAAACGTCTTTCTAAATATCGGAGGGGGTGATAACGGCACACCGGGTCTATCCCACTCCTTAGTAACAATTTCAGTAAGTCTCTTAGGTATAGGAAAAACGTCAGTACTCGCCGGTACCGCAAAATATTTATCCAACCTACACATTTTCTCTGGTATTGCAACTGTGTTACAATCATTCAGAGCCGCTAACACCTCCCCTAGTAATACACGGAGGTTTTCCAGCTTAAATTTAAAATTTGAAATATCTGAATCCAGTTTGTTTGGATCAGAACCGTCACCCGCAGAATGAAGCTCTCCGTCCTCATGTTCTGCAAATTGTGACGCAGTGTCTGACATGGCCCTAATATTATCAGCGCACTCTGTTCTCACCCCAGAGTGATCACGCTTACCTCTTAGTTCTGGTAATTTAGCCAAAACTTCAGTCATAACAGTAGCCATATCCTGTAATGTGATTTGTAATGGCCGCCCAGATGTACTCGGCGCTACAATATCACGCACCTCCCGAGCGGGAGATGCAGGTACTGACACGTGAGGCGAGTTAGTCGGCATAACTCTCCCCTCGTTGTTTGGTGAAATATGTTCAATTTGTACAGATTGACTTTTATTTAAAGTAGCATCAATACAGTTAGTACATAAATTTCTATTGGGCTCCACTTTGGCTTTAGCACATATAGCACAGATATCTTCCTCTGAATCAGACATGTTTAACACACTAGCAAATAAACTAGCAACTTGGAAATACTTTTCAAGTAATTTACTATAATATGAAAACGTACTGTGCCTATAAGAAGCACAGAAAAAGTTATGACAGTTGAAAATTAATAAACTGAAAAGTTATAGCATCAAATCTTTGTAAAAAACACAATTTTAGCAAAGGATTGCTCCCATTAGCAAAGGATAACTAACCCTGATAGCAGAAAAAAAAAAAAAAAAAAAATACAGAAATAAACGTTTTTTTTTTTATCACAGTCAACTACAATCTCACAGCTCTGCTGTGAGTGATTACCTCCCTCAAAACAAGTTTTGAAGACCCCTGAGTTCTGTAGAGATGAACCGGATCATGCAGGGAAGACAATAAACTTCTGACTGAATTTTTTGATGCGTAGCAAAAGCACCAAAAAAGGTCCCTCCCCCTCACACATAACAGTGAGAGAGATCAGTAAACTGTCATAAATTAAATAAAACGACTGCCAAGTGGAAAAAAATAGTGCCCAAAACATTTTTTCACCCAGTACCTCAGAAAATTAAACGATTTTACATGCCAGCAAAAAACGTTTAACATTAATAAATTGAGTGTTATTAAAAAGCCTGTTGCTAGTCCCTGCAAATTAGGCTAAAGTTTTATGCATAAAGTATAATTCCAGTGAAGTGCCATTCCCCAGAATACTGAAGTGTAAAATATACATACATGACAGCCTGATACCAGTTGCTGCTACTGCATTTAAGGCTGAGTTTACATTATATCGGTATGGCAGAATTTTCTCATCAATTCCATTGTCAGAAAATAATAAGCTGCTACATACCTCTTTGCAGATTAATCTGCCTGCTGTCCCCTGATCTGAAGTTTACCTCTCCTCAGATGGCCGAGAAACAGCAATATGATCTTAACTACTCCGGCTAAAATCATAGAAAAACTCAGGTAGATTCTTCTTCAAATTCTACCAGAGAAGGAATAACACACTCCGGTGCTATTATAAAATAACAAACTTTTGATTGAAGGTATGAAACTAAGTATAATCACCACAGTCCTCTCACACATCCTATCTATTCGTTGGGTGCAAGAGAATGACTGGTAATGGCAGTTAGGGGAGGAGCTATATAGCAGCTCTGCTGGGTGAATCCTCTTGCACTTCCTGTTGGGGAGGAGTTAATATCCCATAAGTAATGGATGATCCGTGGACTGGATACACTTAACAAGAGAAATACCAATATGAGCAATGAACTAATAAAAATCTTCAATTTATCTAGCCATAACTTAAGCACAGATGAGGAAAACCTCCTAAAGGGTCTTTCTTTTGCCCCCACAAATAAGCCAAATACATTTAATCCGTTCATAGATAATAGTAAATTCATCCGCAAACTAACACTACAGAGACATTTTGCAAAAATAAACTCCAATAAAACAGATGTAGCAAGCTTGATAACATTGGGGGGATATTTATCAAAGCGTCAATCCCGGTGCATTTGCCGGCGTCAATACGCTCGCCAGACATCACTGACGCGAATCCACATATGATGCCCTTATTTATATAAAAAAAAGTCAAACACACACGTGGCAAGTTCGGCGCGATGAGCATCGGACTGTTAACTAACAGTCATCGATATCGTGGTTATTCAGTTTTTCCCAACTTTATTTATATCATTTCATTCTTGTCCATGAACAAGCACATTTTTCTAAAGCTAATCTTTTATTTTTCATCTGTTAATGTCCAAGAAATAGCTACATTTATACCTCAACAAACAATATCTCATAGAAAGTTATTTTTATATTTATTATATGATACTTTCACATAAATTAATGTGTATTTGTATTTCTAGAAGTCATGAATTTCTTTTAACTCATGTATTTAAAAACAAAATGATTATTAATGCTAGAATTTGAACATATATCTTTGCACATACTTATATATATAATATATATATATATATATATATATATATATATATATATATATATATATATATATATATATATATATAAACGGTTTAATTTACACCGTTTCAGAATAACAACCTTTTTTCCAGTCATGTGACTGCTATTGAAAAGCATTGACCCTTTCCTGCCTGACTCTAAATACCAGCGGGCGGCCAAAAGCAGCGTTAGGACCCCTTAACACTGCTTTTGACGGCTAATGCATAACTCTAAATCTAGGCGGGAGTAAGGTATGTGCACATTTTTATTATATGTAGTCTGAAGACGGGGTTAATAGCCCCGAAACGTCACTGATATGACTAAATAAATGAAGTATTTATATTGTAAAGACCCGGTGAGTGCTTTTCATTGCGCTTGTTTATATATATATATATATATATATATATATATATATATATATATATATATATATATATATATATATATATATATATATATATATACATATATATATATATATATATATATATAAATATATATACACACACACATTGTATATTAGGGAAAATTAAAGAATTAATAATAATATTTCTTTAAATCATTCTTTAAAAAACTACTATGGCCACTTAAAGGGATACTAAACCCAATTTTTTTCTTTCATGATTCAGATAGAACATGCAATTTTAAGCAACTTTCTAATTTATTCCTATTATCATTTTTTTTTTCGTTCTCTTGCTTTATTTGAAAAAGCTGTAATGTAAGCAAAAGAGATAGCCCATTTTTGGTTCAGCACCTGGGTAGCGCTTGCTGATTGGTGGCTAAATCTGAAAATTGAAAGAAAAAGATTTCGGCACGCACAGAAATATGTTTGCCACTACTGTCTAAGGGGCATATTTATCAACAAAGTAGCGTATCATGTCCGGCATTTATCATTGCTCCGGCAGTTCTTGTGAACTGCTGGTGCAATGCCGCCCCCTGCAGATTTGCGGCGATTTGGCAGCTAGTAGGGGGTGTCAATCAACCCGATTGTTCTCGCTCGGGTTGATTTCTGTCCACCGCTTCAGAGCAGGCGGACAAGTTATTGAGCAGCGGTCTTTAGATCGCTGCTTCATAACTTCTGTTTCCAGCGAGCCTTCAGGAGCTTGATAAATATGCCCCCTAGTATCTACCACATCTAAAACCAAATCTTTCTTACTTGTACAGAATTGACCAGGGGTCGACCATGAGAAGTTGCTCAAGCAGATTATACTGTTATTGCTACCAGGAATACGATTATAGCCAGGCCGACATTCATATTGAACTGTAGCATTTTCAGTTAAGTTTTTGTCCACATATTTTGGTTTTAATTCCGCTTCTGGAAGTCTTGGAATAGGGCCACAGGCACCTGACAAAAGATACAGCATATAGTAAGGATTCTGAAAAGAAAAACTTTGAACACGTTTTTAAAAAAATTTCCATTTTTAATTTACTGATATAGATTTAAATGGACAGTAAAGGTGAAAAGTGTTTCATCATGTATAGATGCAGGCAAACATGTCATTTACAATAGCTCCTTCCTCATTAATTATATTTGATATAATAGCCTTACATTTTAATTTGATTATCCCTGATGGATGGGTGCCCAACCACCCCCATGGCCTCCTCTTTATCTAATCTTCTGCAGCAGGTGGTTCAACCAACAACAAAGCTAACGCCCACCCCAATAAATTTGCTATATACTGTGCTCCCCTTGCAGCCGCACATGTACAACAGCTTCCAGTAACCTGAAACAAATGTAAACAGAGGATTGCAAGGCTATTGCAATTCACCATTTTCAATGTTGTGGGGTGTTTTGCTGTTGGCAGTGAGCCAGGAGATATTTAACACTTAGTGGTAGATTTACCAAAAGTCGAGCGGACATGATTCGCTGTAGAGAACCATGCTCGCTCAACCTCGCTAAATGCCGACAGTGTTTAACATTGCACAAGCATTTCTGGTGAAATGCTTGTGCAATGCTGCCCTCTGCTCACTCGCGGCCAATCAGCCACTAGCAGGGGCTGTCAATCATCCCGATCGGATCGGGATGATTTCAGTCCGCTACCTAAAAGGTTTCTGGCGGAACAGAAATAAAGGGGCGTCAATGCAGCATCTGCTACTTAATAAATGGACTCCAACGAGTAACAACTGAAAAATTTAATAAAGATCCAAAGGGTGGATCTGCTATGGACGATATAAGGTTTTGGAAACAGAGACTTTCTTGGGATGTCATTCCAGCACGCAGCGTGAACTCTCAGAGGGATATAGCAGAGGTGGGCGATTTAAACAATAAATAAATGCTAGAAGGATGCATTCAAAGAATACACATAGATGTAAATTAGTTGTTTAAGTAGTGACAAAAAAAGAATAACATTTAAAGTGCATAAAACAATGGGAGCTGCCATGTTGTAACTTTTTCTGCTGTGGCCAATTAAGGACAGTTATAAATATCACTAGAGTGTGCAACCAATGGCTGTGTGGAATATAACAGTGTTCTGCACTTCCATATCTAACAGGAACTGAAATGCTCACAATTTGAGAATGGAATTACATTAAAAGGAGACAAAATAAATAACGTATATTGTAGAGTTTTTCTATATATACAACTTATCATATTATATTACCATCTCAAAGTGTTTAAAGTCCCTTTAAGATTTTAAAGATTGTGAATCTTGTACGTGCATTTTAAGCAGTTAGATTTTAGCATAAAATATATATTACACTTGAATCGTGTATGAGCTTTGTGCATTTGTGTCTTGTTAATTGTCTTTGAGGGACCATACAATGGGTCATCTTGCTGAAAAACTGCTCCGCAAATCTAATTGAAGGAGCTGGATTGAGTTTTGTATGATAAACTATGACTGCGACTTTAACACCATGAAATACCAAAATATAATAATACCAGGTGTCAACCCCTTGCTCTCTCTCTATCCCCCCTCTCTTTTGCTCTTCCCTCCTCTCATTTGCTCTCTCTCTCCCCTTCTCTTCTGCTCTCTTTCTCCCCCTCTCTCTATTTTGCTCTCTCTCCCCCCTCTCTTTTGCTCTCTCTCTCTCCCCCTCTCTTTTCCTCCCTCTCTTTTGCGCTCTCTCTCCCCCTCTCTTTTGTGCTCTCCACCTCTCTTTGTGCTCTCTCTCTCCCCTCTCTTTTGCTCTCTCTCCCCCTCTATTTTGCTGTCTCTCCCCCTCTCTTTTGCTCTATCTATCCCCCTCTTTTGCTCTCTCCCCCTCTCTTTTGCTGTCTCTCCATCTCTTTTGCTCTCTCTCTCTCCCTCTCTTTTGCTCTCTCTCCCCTCCTCTCTTTTGCTCTCTCTCCCCTCTCTTTTGCTCTCTCTCCCCCCTCTCTTTTGCACGCTCTCTCTCTCCCCTCTTTTGCGCTCTCCCCCCTCTCTTTTGCTCTCTCTCCCCTCTCTTTTCCCCTTTCTCCCCTCTCTTTTGCTCTCTCTCTCTCCCTCTCTTTTGCTCTCTCTCCCCTCCTCTCTTTTGCTCTCTCTCCCCCCTCTCTTTCCCCCTCTCTATTGCACGCTCTCTCTCTCCCCTCTTTTGCGCTCTCTCCCCTCTCTTTTCCCCTTTCTCCCCCTCTCTTTTGCTCTCTCTCCTCTCTCTTTTGCTCTCTCTCTCTCTCCCCCTCTCTTTTGCTCTCTCTCTCTCTCTCCTCTCTTATGCTCTCTCCCCCTCTCTTTTTCTCTCTCTACCCCCCTCTTTCCCCCCTCTATTTTGCGCTGTCTCTCCCCTCTCTTTTGCGCTCTCCCCCTTCATCTTGCTGAAAAACTGCTCCACAAATCTAATTGAAGGAGCTGAATTGAGTTTTGTATGATAAACTATGACTGCGACTTTAACACCATGAAATACCAAAATATAATAATACCAGGTGTCCAACCCTTGCTCTCTCTATCCCCCCTCTTTTTTGCTCTTCCCACCCTCTCTTTTGCTCTCTCTCTCCTCTCTTTTCCCCTTTCTCCCCCTCTCTTTTGCTCTCTATCCTCTCTCTTTTGCTCTCTCTCTCTCCTCTCTTATGCTCTCTCCCCCTCTCTTTTTCTCTCTCTACCCCCCCTCTTTCCCCCCTCTATTTTGCGCTGTCTCTCCCCTCTCTTTTGCGCTCTCCCCCTTCATCTTGCTGAAAAACTGCTCCACAAATCTAATTGAAGGAGCTGGATTAAGTTTTGTATGATAAAATATGACTGCGACTTTAACACCATGAAATACCAAAATATAATAATACCAGGTGTCCACCCCTTGCTCTCTCTATCCCCCCTCTCTTTTGCTCTTCCCCCCCTCTCTTTTGCGCTCTCTCTCTCCCCCTCTGTTTTGCTCTCTCTCCCCTCTCTTTTGCTCTCTCTCTCCCCCCACTCTTTCCCCCCTCTCTTTTGCACGCTCTCTTTCTCCCCTCTTTTGCGCTCTCCACTCTCTCTTTTGCTCTCTCTCTCCTCTCTTTTCCCCTCTCTCCTCCTCTCTTTTGCTGTCTCTCTCCCTCTATTTTGCTCTCTCTCGCCTCTCTTTTGTTCTCTCTCTCCCCCCTCTCTTTTGCTCTCTCTATCCCCCCTCTCTTTTCCTCCCTCTCTTTTGCGCTCTCTCTTCCCCTCTCTTTTGCTCTCTTCCCCTGTCTTTTGCTGTCTCTCTCCCTCTCTTTTGCTCTCTCCCCCCTCTCTTTTGCGTTCTCCCCCTCTCTTTTGCTCTCTCTCTCCCCCTCTCTTTTGCTCTCTATATCCCCCCTCTTTTGCTCTCTCTCTCTCCACTCCTCTATTTCGCTCTCTCCCCCCTCTCTTTTGCTTTCTCTCTCCCTCTCTTTTGCTCTCTCTCTATCCGCCCTCTTTTGAGCTCTCTCACGACCCTGCCCAGCCCACGGCACACCCGGCCCGCCCGCGTCACATCCGGACCCTCTCTGCCCCGTCCGCGTCACGCCCGGCCCCGCCCGCGTCTCACACCCGGTCCAGATGCCAGGAGGTCAGTATGTAGAAGGCCAGGTGTGTTTGTCCTAGCGCAGTCTCTACTGCGCATGACAGCTTCGGACAAACACACTTGGCCTTTTATATTATAGGATAAAAAAGGAAGAAATTATTTTTAATATGTTTTTGCAGAACAATTATTTTTCCATATGTTTTTACATAACATAAAAAAATAACAGCTAGATTTAGAGTTGGGCGGTAGCCGTCAAAACCAGCGTTAGAGGCTCCTAACGCTGGTTTTTACCGCCCTCTGGTATTTGGAGTCAGTCAGGAAAGGGTCTAACGCTCACTTTGCAGCCGCGACTTTTCCATACTGCAGATCCCCCTACGCCATTTGCGTATCCTATCTTTTCAATGGGATCTTTCTAACGCCGGTATTTAGAGTCTTGGCTGAAGTGAGCGTTAGAAATCTAACGACAAAACTCCAGCCGCAGAAAAAAGTCAGTACTTAAGAGCTTTCTGGGCTAACGCCGGTTTATAAAGCTCTTAACTACTGTGCTCTAAAGTACACTAACACCCATAAACTACCTATGTACCCCTAAACCGAGGTCCCCCCACATCGCCGCCACTCTAATTAAATTTTTTAACCCCTAATCTGCCGTCCGCACGCCACCGCAAGCTATGTTATACTTATGTACCCCTAATCTGCTGCCCCTAACACCGCCGACCCCTATATTATATTTATTAACCCCTAATCTGCCCCCCTCAACGTCGCCTCCACCTGCCTACACTTATTAACCCCTAATCTGCCGACCGGACCGCGCCGCTATTATAATAAAGTTATTAACCCCTAATCTCACTCCCGCCTCAATAACCCTATAATAAATAGTATTAACCCCTAATCTGCCCTCCCTAACATCACCGACACCTAACTTCAAGTATTAACCCCTAATCTGCCGACCGGATCTCGCCGCTACTATAATAAATGTATTAACCTCTAAAGCTAAGTCTAACCCTAACACCCCCCTAAGTTAAATATAATTTAAATCTAACTAAATAAATTAACTCTTATTAAATAAATGATTCCTATTTAAAGCTAAATACTTACCTGTAAAATAAATCCTAATATAGCTACAATATAAAACATAATTTATGCTTACCTGATAAATTCCTTTCTCCTGTAGTGTAGTCAGTCCACGGGTCATCCATTACTTATGGAATATATCTCTTCCTAACAGGAAACTGCAAGAGAATCACCCAGCAGAGCTGCTATATAGCTCCTCCCCTCACATATCATATTCAGTCATTCGACCAAAGCAGACGAGAAAGGAGGGACCATAGGGTGCAGTGGTGACTGGAGTTTAATTAAAATTTAGACCTGCCGTAAAAACAGGGCGGGCCGTGGACTGACTACACTACAGGAGAAAGGAATTTATCAGGTAAGCATAAATTATGTTTTCTCCTGTTAAGTGTAGTCAGTCCACGGGTCATCCATTACTTATGGAATACCAATACCAAAGCTAAAGTACACGGATGAAGGGAGGGACAAGGCAGGAACATTAAACAGAAGGAACCACTGCCTGAAGTACCTTTCTCCCAAAAATAGCCTCCGAAGAAGCAAAAGTGTCAAATTTGTAAAATTTTGAAAAAGTGTGAAGCGAAGACCAAGTCGCAGCCTTGCAAATCTGTTCAACAGAGGCCTCATTTTTAAAGGCCCAGGTGGAAGCCACAGCTCTAGTAGAATGAGCTGTAATCCTTTCAGGAGGCTGCTGTCCAGCAGTCTCATAGGCTAAGCGTATTATGCTACGAAGGCAAAAAGAGAGAGAGGTAGCCGAAGCCTTTTGACCTCTTCTCTGTCCAGAGTAAACGACAAACAGGGATGAAGTTTGACGAAAATCTTTAGTTGCCTTTAAATAGAATTTCAGGGCACGGACTATGTCCAGATTATGCAAAAGTCGTTCCTTCTTTGAAGAAGGGTTAGGACACAATGATGGAACAACAATCTCTTGATTGATATTCCTGTTAGTAACTACCTTAGGTAAGAACCCAGGTTTAGTACGCAGGACTACCTTGTCTGAATGAAAAATCAGATAAGGAGAATCACAATGTAAGGCAGATAACTCAGAGACTCTTCGAGCCGAGGAAATAGCCATCAAAAACAGAACTTTCCAAGATAACAGCTTGATATCAATGGAATGAAGGGGTTCAAATGGAACGCCTTGAAGAACATTAAGAACTAAGTTTAAGCTCCACGGCGGAGCAACAGTCTTAAACACAGGCTTAATCCTAGTTAAAGCCTGACAGAAAGCCTGAACGTCTGGAACTTCAGCCAGACGTTTGTGTAGAAGAATAGACAGAGCAGAAATCTGTCCCTTTAACGAACTAGCAGATAAGCCCTTTTCTAAACCCTCTTGTAGAAAGGACAATATCCTAGGAATCCTAACCTTACTCCATGAGTAACTCTTGGATTCGCACCAATATAAATATTTACGCCATATCTTATGGTAAATTTTTCTGGTAACAGGCTTCCTAGCCTGTATTAAGGTATCAATAACAGACTCCGAGAAGCCACGCTTTGATAGAATCAAGCGTTCAATCTCCATGCAGTCAGCCTCAGAGAAATTAGATTTGGATGGTTGAAAGGACCCTGAATTAGAAGGTCCTGTCTCAGAGGTAGAGACCACGGTGGACAGGACGACATGTCCACTAGGTCTGCATACCAGGTCCTGCGTGGCCACGCAGGCGCTATCAGAATCACCGAAGCTCTCTCCTGTTTGATCTTGGCAATCAAACGAGGAAGCATCGGGAATGGTGGAAACACATGCCATGTTGTCAGAGCATCTATCAGCACCGCTCCCAGGTCCCTGGACCTGGATCCGTAATAAGGAAGCTTGGCGTTCTGACGAGACGCCATGAGATCCAGATCTGGTTTGCCCCAACGATGAATCAGTTGAGCAAAGACCTCCGGATGAAGTTCCCACTCCCCCGGATGAAAAGTCTGGCGACTTAGAAAATCCGCCTCTCAGTTCTCCACGCCTGGGATGTAGATCGCTGACAGGTGGCAAGAGTGAGACTCTGCCCAGCGAATTATCTTTGAGACTTCCAACATCGCTAGGGAACTTCTGGTTCCCCCTTGATGGTTGATGTAAGCCACAGTCGTGATGTTGTCCGACTGAAATCTGATGAACCTCAGAGTTGCTAACTGAGGCCAAGCTAGGAGAGCATTGAATATTGCTCTTAATTCCAGAATATTTATTGGGAGGAGTTTCTCCTCCTGAGTCCATAATCCCTGAGCTTTCAGGGAATTCCAGACTGAAGGCTGGCGTCTGTTGTTACAATCGTCCAATCTGGCCTGCGAAAGGTCATCCCCTTGGACAGATGTGGCCGAGAAAGCCACCATAGAAGAGAATCTCTGGTCTCTTGATCCAGATTTAGAAGAGGGGACAAATCTGAGTAATCCCCGTTCCACTGACTTAGCATGCACAATTGCAGCGGTCTGAGATGCAGGCGCGCAAATGGTACTATGTCCATTGCCGCTACCATTAAGCCGATTACTTCCATGCACTGAGCTACTGACGGGTGTGGAATGGAGTGAAGGACACGGCAAGCATTTAGAACTTTTAATAACCTGGCCTCTGTCAGGTAAATTTTCATCTCTACAGAATCTATAAGAGTCCCTAGAAAGGGAACTCTTGTAAGTGGTAATAGAGAACTCTTTTCTACGTTCACCTTCCACCCATGCGACCTCAGAAATGCCAGAACTATCTCTGTATGAGACTTGGCAGTTTGAAAACTTGACGCTTGTATCAGAATGTCGTCTAGGTACGGAGTCACCGCTATGCCTCGCGGTCTTAGTACCACCAGAAGTGAGCCTAGAATTTTTGTAAAGATTCTTGGAGCCGTAGCTAATCCGAAGAGAAGAGCTACAAACTGGTAATGCCTGTCTAGGAAGGCAAATCTTAGATACCGGTAATGATCCTTGTGAATCGGTATGTGAAGGTAGGCATCCTTTAAGTCCACTGTGGTCATGTACTGACCCTCTTGGATCATGGGAAGGATGATTCGAATAGTTTCCATTTTGAATGATGGAACTCTTAGAAATTTGTTTAGGATTTTTAAGTCCAAGATTGGTCTGAAGGTTCCCTCTTTCTTGGGAACCACAAATAGATTTGAATAGAATCCCTGCCCGTGTTCCGTCCGCGGAACTGGGTGGATTACCCCCATTAGTAAGAGGTCTTGTACACAGCGTAGAAACGCCTCTTTCTTTGTTTGGTTTGCTGATAACCTTGAAAGATGAAATCTCCCCCGTGGAGGAGAAGTTTTGAAGTCCAGGAGATATCCCTGAGATATGATCTCCAACGCCCAGGGATCCTGGACATCTCTTGCCCAAGCCTGGGCGAAGAGAGAAAGTCTGCCCCCCACTAGATCCGTTTCCGGATAGGGGGCCCTCTCTTCATGCTGTCTTGGGGGCAGCAGCAGGTTTCTTGGCCTGCTTGCCCTTGTTCCAGGACTGGTTAACTTTCCAGCCTTGCCTGTAACGAGCAACAGCTCCTTCCTGTTTTTGGAGTGGAGGAAGTTGATGCTGCTCCTGCCTTGAAGTTACGAAAGGCACGAAAATTAGACTGTTTGGCCTTTGATTTGGCCCTGTCCTGAGGTAGAGCATGGCCCTTACCTCCCGTAATGTCAGCAATAATTTCTTTCAAGCCGGGCCCGAATAAGGTCTGCCCTTTGAAAGGAATATTAAGCAATTTAGATTTAGAAGTCACGTCAGCTGACCAGGATTTAAGCCATAGCGCTCTGCGCGCTTGGATGGCGAAACCGGAGTTCTTAGCCGTAAGTTTGGTTAAATGCACAACGGCATCAGAAACAAATGCATTAGCTAGCTTAAGTGTTTTAAGCTTGTTCATTATTTCATCCAATGGAGCTGAGCGAATGGCCTCTTCCAGAGACTCAAGCCAGAATGCTGCCGCAGCAGTGACAGGCGCAATGCATGCAAGGGGCTGTAAAATAAAACCTTGTAGAACAAACATTTTCTTAAGGTAACCCTCTAATTTTTTATCCATTGGATCTGAAAAGGCACAACTATCCTCCACCGGGATAGTGGTATGCTTAGCTAAAGTAGAAACTGCTCCCTCCACCTTAGGGACCGTCTGCCATAAGTCTCGTGTGGTGGCGTCAATAGGAAACATTTTCCTAAATATGGGAGGAGGGGTAAAAGGCACACCAGGTCTATCCCACTCCTTGCTAATAATCTCTGTAAGCCTTTTTGGTATAGGAAATACGTCAGTACACACCGGTACCGCATAGTATCTATCCAACCTACATAATTTCTTTGGAATTGCAACCGTGTTACAATCATTCAGAGCCGCTAATACCTCCCCTAGCAATGTGCGGAGGTTCTCTAGCTTAAATTTAAAATTGGAAATCTCTGAATCCAGTCTCCCTGGATCAGATCCGTCACCCACAGAATGAAGCTCTCCGTCTTCACGTTCTGCAAACTGTGACGCAGTATCTGACATGGCTCTCATCTCATCCGCGCGCTCTGTCCTTAACCCAGAGCTATCGCGCTTGCCTCTTAATTCTGGCAATTTAGATAATACTTCTGTCATAACAGTAGCCATGTCTTGCATAGTGATTTGTAAGGGCCTCCCTAATGTACTTGGCGCCACAAAATCACGCACCTCCTGAGCGGGAGGCGAAGGTACTGACACGTGAGGAGAGTTAGTCGGCATAACTTCCCCCTCGTTGTCTGGTGATAATTTCTTTACATGTAAAGATTGACTTTTATTTAAAGTAGCATCAATGCAATTAGTACACAAATTTCTATTGGGCTCCACATTGGCCTTTAAACATAGTGAACAAAGAGATTCATCTGAGTCAGACATGTTTAAACAAACTAGCAATGAGACTAGCAAACTTGGAAATACTTTTCAAAATAAATTTACAAGCAATATAAAAAACGCTACTGTGCCTTTAATAAGCACAAAAAACTGACACAGTTGAAATAACAATGACCAAAATAGTTATAGCAACCAAATTTTCACAGTAAATGTATTAAATTAGCAAAGGATTGCACCCACCAGCAATGGATGATTAACCCCTTAATACCCAAAAACGGATAACAATTATATAATTAACGTTTTCCTCACAGTCAAACACACTGTCACAGGTCTGTTGTGACTGATTACCTCCCTCAAAATGGATTTTGAAGACCCCTGAGCTCTCTAGAGACGATCTGGATCATGGAGGATGAAGTAGACAGATTGTGACTGAATTTTTACTGCGCAAAAAAGCGCTATAATAGGCCCCTCCCACTCATATTACAACAGTGGGGAAGCTCAGAAACTGTTTCTATGCAGAAAACAAAAATGGCCATGTGGTAAAAATCATGCCCCAATAAGTTTTATCACCAAGTACCTCACAAAAAACGATTAACATGCCAGTAAACGTTTTAAACATACATTTGAAAGCTATGTATTATTATTAATAAGCCTGCTACCAGTCGCTTTTACTGCAGATAAGGCTCATACATTATTTCAGTATTAACAGTATTTTCAGAGTCAATTCCATTCCTTAGAAAAATACATTCAGTGTACACACACACATCAGCCTGATACCAGTCGCTATCACTGCATTTAAGGCTGAACTTACTTTACAATGGTATCAGCAGTATTTTCTCAGTCAATTCCATTCCTCAGAAAATAATTTACTGCACATACCTCATTTGTTGCAGGGGGGCCCTGCATGCTATTCCCCTTCTCTGAAGTGACCTCACTTTTCCTCAGATGAGAATAGCCAGTGGATCTTAGTTACGTCTGCTAAGATCATAGAAATACACAGGCAGATTCTTCTTCTAATGCTGCCTGAGAATAAACAGCACACTCCGGTGCCATTTAAAATAACAAACTTTTGATTGTAGAAATAAACTAAGTTAAAAAAAAAACACCACAGATCTCTCACAGCGTCCTTTTAGTTAGGCTGCAAGAGAATGACTGAATATGATATGTGAGGGGAGGAGCTATATAGCAGCTCTGCTGGGTGATTCTCTTGCAGTTTCCTGTTAGGAAGATATATATTCCATAAGTAATGGATGACCCGTGGACTGACTACACTTAACAGGAGAAATTATAATTATATTGTAGCTATTTTAGGATTTATTTTTATTTTACAGGCAACTTTGTATTTATTTTAACCAGGTACAATAGCTATTAAATAGTTAATAACTATTTAATAGTTACCTAGTTAAAATAATTACAAAATTACCTGTAAAATAAATCCTAACCTAAGTTACAATTAAACCTAACACTACACTATCAATAAATAAATTAAATAAAATACCTACAATTATCTACAATTAAACCTAACACTACACTATCAATAAATTAATTAAATAAAATACCTACAATTAAATACAATTAAATAAACTAACTAAAGTACTAAAAATAAAAAAGAACTAAGTTACAAAAAATAAAAAAATATTTACAAACATTAGAAAAATATTACAACAATTTTAAACTAATTACACCTACTCTAAGCCCCCTAATAAAATAACAAAGCCCCCCAAAATAAAAAAAATGCCCTACCCTATTCTAAATTAAAAAAGTTCAAAGCTCTTTTACCTTACCAGCCCTTAAAAGGGCCCTTTGTGGGGCATGCCCCAAAGAATTCAGCTCTTTTGCCTGTAAAAGAAAAATACAACCCCCCCCCCCCCAACATTAAAACCCACCACCCACATACCCCTAATCTAACCCATTCTATCAGTCAATCGGAATTAAGGTAGGAAAATTCTGATTGGCTGATGGAATCAGCCAATCAGATTCAAGTTCAATCCAATTGGCTGATTGGATCAGCCAATCAGATTGAGCTCGCATTCTATTGGCTGATCTGAACAGCCAATAGAATGCGAGCTCAATCTGATTGGCCAATCGGATTGAACTTGAATCTGATTGGCTGATTCCATCAGCCAATCAGAATTTTCCTACCTTAATTCCGATTGGCTGATAGAATCCTATCAGCCAATCGGAATTCGAGGGACGCCATCTTGGATGACGTCCCTTAAAGGAACCGTCATTCGTCGGGAAGTCGTCGGTGAAGATGGATGGATCCGCGCTGGAGGTCTTGAAGATCAGCCGGTCGTCATCGGATGGAAGAACAGAGAAGACGTGGCTTGGATGAAGATGTTTGCCGGTCCGGATGTCCTCTTCTGCCCGCTTGGATCAAGACTTCAGCCGGAAGATGGACGTCACTCTTCAGCCCCCCGCTTGGGCTTGGATCAAGACTTCGGAGCCAGGACGGATCGGTGTGATACCCGGTGTGGTGAAGACAAGGTAGGAAGATCTTCAGGGGCTTAGTGTTAGGTTTATTTAAGGGGGGTTTGGGTTAGATTAGGGGTATGTGGGTGGTGGGTTTTAATGTTGGGGGGTTGTATTTTTCTTTTACAGGCAAAAGAGCTGAATTCTTTGGGGCATGCCCCACAAAGGGCCCTTTTAAGGGCTGGTAAGGTAAAAGAGCTTTGAACTTTTTTAATTTAGAATAGGGTAGGGCATTTTTTTATTTTGGGGGGGCTTTGTTATTTTATTAGGGGGCTTAGAGTAGGTGTAATTAGTTTAAAATTGTTGTAATATTTTTCTAATGTTTGTAAATATTTTTTTATTTTTGTAACTTAGTTCTTTTTTATTTTTAGTACTTTAGTTAGTTTATTTAATTGTATTTAATTGTAGGTATTTTATTTAATTAATTTATTGATAGTGTAGTGTTAGGTTTAATTGTAGATAATTGTAGGTATTTTATTTAATTTATTTATTGATAGTGTAGTGTTAGGTTTAATTGTAACTTAGGTTAGGATTTATTTTACAGGTAATTTTGTAATTATTTTAACTAGGTAACTATTAAATAGTTATTAACTATTTAATAGCTATTGTACCTGGTTAAAGTAAATACAAAGTTGCCTGTAAAATAAAAATAAATCCTAAAATAGCTACAATATAATTATAATTTATATTGTAGCTATATTAGGATTTATTTTACAGGTAAGTATTTAGCTTTAAATAGGAATAATTGATTTAATAAGAGTTAATTTATTTAGTTAGATTTAAATTATATTTAACTTAGGGGGGTGTTAGTGTTAGGGTTAGACTTAGCTTTAGGGGTTAATACATTTATTATAGTAGCGGCGAGATCCGGTCAGCAGATTAGGGGTTAATACTTGAAGTTAGGTGTCGGTGATGTTAGGGAGGGCAGATTAGGGGTTAATACTATTTATTATAGGGTTATTGAGGCGGGAGTGAGGCGGATTAGGGGTTAATAACTTTATTATAATAGCGGCGCGGTCCGGTCGGCTGAATAGGGGTTAATAAGTGTAGGCAGGTGGAGGCGACGTTGAGGGGGGCAGATTAGGGGTTAATAAATATAATATAGGGGTCGGCGGTGTTAGGGGCAGCAGATTAGGGGTTCATAGGGATAACATAGGTTGTGGCGGTGTACTGAGCGGCAGATTAGGGGTTAATAATAATATGCAGGGGTCAGCGATAGCGGGAGCAGCAGATTAGGGGTTAATAAGTGTAAGGTTAGGGGTGTTTAGACTCGGGGTACATGTTAGGGTGTTAGGTGCAGACTTAGGAAGTGTTTCCGCATAGGAAACAATGGGGCTGCGTTAGGAGCTGAACGCTGCTTTTTTGCAGGTGTTAGGTTTTTTTTTCAGCTCAAACAGCCCCATTGTTTTCTATGGGGGAATCGTGCACGAGCACGTTTTTGAAGCTGGCCGCGTCCGTAAGCACCGCTGGTATCGAGAGTTGCAGTGGCATTAAATATGCTCTACGCTCTCTTTTTTGGAGCCTAACGCAGCCCTTCTGTGAACTCTAAATACCAGCGGTATTTAAAAGGTGCGGGAGAAAAAAAGCACGCGTAGCTAACGCACCCCTTTGGCCGCAGAACTCTAAATCTAGCTGTTAGTGTTTCCTATTTTATCCTTAACAATAAAAGTTGATACTTTTTGTCAAAATCAAAGGGACATTCCAGCCCAAATGGAAATGCAGAAGCACTGATATTTTCCTGGTAAAAGCTATCATTAAATCAGTGAAAGCTTTTACTCTGTACATGAACATAAAGCGTATATAGATATGCACCAGCTTTTCAAACAGTGTTCCCAAAAAAATGACAGAAGTTTGTATCATATAAAGTGATATAGTGTCATAAAAGGCACAGTCAGTTTTTAGAGCAAACACTCAAAATCTAGATATGTTCCATGCTCCTGCACAGTAAAAATGCTAAATGAAATGAAAGCTTTAACTGAAAGCATTTTTGCTAATACATATACAGTATATATATTTTTATATATATATATATATATATATATATATATATATATATATATATATATATATATTGAAAAAATGCTTCTATTGAAAACTGAAAGGCACTTATACACATTTCACTTTTGACTTGCATGTCCCTTAAATGTTAAATTTCATATTCTCTTAAAAAGAATCATTCAGACATTAGACAGCACAGCACGAGGACAAACACACCTGGCCTTTGAGAGTCCCTAAGTCTCTGCTCTGCAGTGCGAGCAGAAGTGGGCGTGACCAAGTGTGGCCGGGGGCGTGGCCGAGCGCGAGGGCCGTGAGGGGGCATGGCCAAGCGTGAAGGGGCGGGGCCAGGCGGGCCGTGAAAGGCTGTGCAGTCTGAGAGCTCAAAACAGCTCAAAAGAGGGGAGAGAGGGGGTAGGGAAAAGATAAGAAAGGTGAGAGAGAGATCAAGAGGGGAGATAAAGAGAGCACAAGAGAGGGAGCAAAAGAGAGGGGGAGAGACAGCAAAAGAAAGGGGACAGAGAGATCAAAATAGAGGGGGAGAGAGAGAGAGGGGGAGGAGAGAGAGAGAGAGGGGGGGAGGAGGAGAGAGAGAGAGGGGGAGGGAGAGAGAGAGGGGGAGGGAGAGAGAGAGGGGAGGGAGAGAGAGAGGGGGAGTGAGAGAGAGAGGGGGAGTGATAGAGAGAGGGGGAGGGGGAGTGAGAGAGAGAGGGGAGGGAGAGAGAGAGGGGAGGGAGAGAGAGAGGGGAGGGAGAGAGAGAGGGGAGGGGGAGTGAGAGAGAGAGGGGAGGGAGAGAGAGAGGGGGAGTGAGAGAGAGAGGGGGAGTGAGAGAGAGAGGGGGAGGGGGAGTGAGAGAGAGAGGGGAGGGAGAGAGAGAGGGGAGGGAGAGAGAGAGGGGAGGGAGAGAGAGAGGGGAGGGGGAGTGAGAGAGAGAGGGGAGGGAGAGAGAGAGGGGGAGTGAGAGAGAGAGGGGGAGTGAGAGAGAGAGGGGGAGTGAGAGAGAGAGGGGAGGGAGAGAGAGAGGGGAGGGGGAGAGAGAGGGGAGGGGGAGGGAGAGAGAGAGGGGAGGGGGAGAGAGAGAGGGGAGGGAGAGAGAGAGGGGAGGGGGAGAGAGAGAGAGAGGGGAGGGAGGGAGAGAGAGAGGGGAGGGGGAGAGAGAGATGGGAGGGGAGAGAGAGGAGAGAGAGAGGGGAGGGAGCGAGAGAGGGGAGGGAGAGAGAGAGAGAGAGAGAGAGAGAGAGAGGAGGGAGAGAGAGAGGGGGAGAGAGAGAGGGGGGAGATAGAGAGGGAGAGAGAGAGGAGAGAGAGGGGGGGAGAGAGAGGGGGGAGAGAGAGAGGGGGGAGAGAGAGAGGGGGGAGAGAGAGAGGGGGGGGGGAGAGAGAGGGGGGGGGGAGAGAGAGAGGGGAGAGAGAGATAGAGGGGAGAGATAGAGGGGAGAGATAGAGGGGAGAGAGAGAGAGATAGAGGGGAGAGAGAGGGGGGGAGAGAGAGGGGGGGGAGAGAGAGAGAGAGAGAGAGAGAGATAGAGGGGAGAGAGAGAGAGATAGAGGGGAGAGAGAGGGGGGAGAGAGAGAGAGAGGGGAGAGAGAGAATGAGAGAGGGGGGAGAGAGACAGGGGAGAGAGAGAGCGCAAAAGAGAGGAGGGAGAGAGAGCGCAAAAGAGAGGGGTGAGAGAGAGAGCACAAAAGAGAGGGGGAGAGAGAGCGCAAAAGAGAGGGGGAGAGAGAGAGCGCAAAAGAGGGGGGGAGAGAGTGCAAAAGAGGGGGGGAGAGAGAGAGCGCAAAAGAGGGGGGGAGAGAGAGAGTGCAAAAGAGGGGGGAGAGAGAGAGCGCAAAAGAGAGGGGGGAGAGAGAGCGCTCAAAAGAGAGGGGAGAGAGAGAGTGCAAAAGAGGGGGGGAGAGAGAGCGCAAAAGAGGGGGGAGAGAGAGCGCAAAAGAGAGGGGGGGAGAGAGAGATCTCAAAAGAGAGGGGGAGAGAAAGCGCAAAAGAGAGGGGCAGGGAGAGAGAGCAAAAGAGAGGGGCAGGGAGAGAGCGCAAGGGGTGGGACCGTTGTACCCTGCAAAAAATGGCCCGTGTGAACGGGCTTTAGGACTAGTTATATAATATTTGAATTAGGTTAAAGATACAATAACATTCAATGCAGTAATGATGCATTCCATTAAACAAGATAAAGAAAAACAATATAATTAGAAGCCTTTTAGGAACACACTATTGTAACTTACGTAGGCATTCAGGTAACGGAGGCTCCCACTGGCTGTCAATATTACATGAAGCTAGGTTTGATCCCTTCATGAAGAAACCCTCATTACACTGGAATAACACTTCAGATTTTAACGTAAATAGACTCACAGATCCTGGAAATCTTTTTGAATTAGGAACATTTGGTTCTGAGCATGTAACTGAAAAATTGAAAGACATAAAATGTTAGCAAATGATAAAAATCTAAATTGTGTATGTATAATCAGAAAAAATAGTTTACACCAGTGATTCTACACAGTAGTTTTAAGGCTAAAATGAAGTGTAAAAGCCCTAAGCATAGCATATCACAACTATTGGAAGTATTTTATTTTGTACCCTATACTTCCTAAAGCTTTGAAAGTCTGGCTATTCTTGTCTATTAATGCAACTGATTTACATTACTTACAATTTATTGCACTGCATTGCTTTAACATTTATGAGGTTTGTATGAATTTCAAAATTATGTAATCCACAATAGTCGGGAATCGCTACTAAACAGCAACTAAATATATTAATAGCCTTTAACCCAAGTTAGACCTAGAACGTCTGTGTATATTTTGCACTTTTTTAACCATTAAAACAACATAAGTGCATGACTAAAATATTTTTATAGATAAATGAAAAAAATAAAGAATTAAAAACAAATATATGCAATGTTTTTCTGATACCCACAAAATTTTAAAAATATAATTTATGCTTACCTTATACATTTATTTATTTAATGGCTGTGAGAGGCCACAAGCCATTACTACTGGGAAAAACCTTGGTGTTAAGGCATGTGGAACATAATTTAGTGGGCTGGAAAACCACGGCCTCCACACAATATAAACAGGTATGATTTAGTAAAGAAGGAGTATCTTCTAACATGTCAAGGTCCTACATAGCTGAGGTTATACCCACAGAAGGACACAAATAAAACGTTTTTTATTATAGAAAACTGCACCTTTATACTCCCAATGGCTGGGGCACTCACCACCTCCTAGACCCAGACAGTTAACAGAGGAAACACTCTCCTCAGGTTCAAGTCTCAGGCTGAATGGAGAAAATGAACATAGACTACACCCGGTCACATGGAGACTGCACTTCCCCTGTTATTACAAGCACAGCAAGTAATAGGAGCTGTGCAACACTTTCAAAAACAAAAGTGAAACTTAAACGTGAAACCTGTTTGTTCCAGCCAAAAATACACAGTCTATCAGCCCAGGAAAAAATCACACAAAGCAGCATGTAAATAATTAATACACTGATTAATTAACCCCAACTGTTCAATAAACCCGCTTCAGAGGATATTAACCCTGGATCCTATCAAGGTATAAATGAGCCACACTGTGACCCTGTTATAGCATTTTATGTGTAAAAATTGAAATTATCTTACCTCCAGGATCCATGCTGTGGAACAGAACACAGCCTCTCAAGTGTGACAGTCTTATAGCAGCGCTCCTGACATGGACTTGAGTGAGAGAAAGCAGGCAATGAAAATCGTCAACACTGATTGCTTAGGAGCCGTTAGCAGTAGTCTGGATGGTGTCGCAGAAAAACTTTCCCTGCATCTCCAGACTTTAACTTTCATCAGTACTCTCACTGAGAGGTTGACATGACTACTTAAAACTCCAGTTCTATCTCGAAGGGCAGATACCCTTTTTCAGGACTCTCCGACTCTTCTGCCACTTCTCTGCCACCTCCTAACATGACAAATGGCAAAAAATGACTGGGCTAATGAGGAAGTGGGAGGGATATTTAAGCCTTTGGCTGGGGTGTCTTTGCCTCCTCCTGGTGGCCAGGTGTTGTATTTCCCAACAGTAAGGAATGAAGCCGTGGACTCTCCCTATCTTAGGAAGGAAATATATATTTCTATAACAGTGTTGGTTATGCAAAACTGGGGAGTGGTAACTAAAGGTATTATCTATCTTTGTAAACAATAACATTTTTGGTGTTTACTATCCCTTTAAAGCAATAAAGTCTGAGGAATAGACGTAAATAACCTAGTAAGGCACCCAGTAAGAAACACTGTAAAAATGAAATGATCCCAAATTAATAAAAAGTTCTTGAAATAAAAGTTTTGAGAAGATTACCCCCTCCTAAAATACCTAGGTATTAGCAAAGTCGATAGCCAGCGACAGTAGAATTGATGGAATCCATGTCTGGGTCAGATAAAGGTCAAAGATAGTAACCAAGAATTGGAAACCATGTCCGGTGACCAAGACTTAAGCCAGAGAGCCCTCCTAGCTAGTACGGCAAAGCCAGAGTTCTTGGCATTGAAACAAATGATCTTGAAAATGGTGTCACAAATGAAGGAATTGGCTGTTTTTTGGGGACTAAATGAGGTTTTGGATATCCTCCAAAGTGGATTCTACCAAAATCTGATCAGATAAGGTGTCAACCCAGTTTTCAATTAAGGATTAAATGCCATATCTAATGTATGTACCTGTTTATCCTCTGAGGGTTTAGACTCAGGTACACATAGTGTGCTTAAAACCTTTTAAAGTAAATATCTTAGGTGTTAAATTTTAAATCTAAAATTAATATCCTCAGAATCCAATTCCGATTCTTCAGAGGAGTTAGAGGATGAAAGTTCTCCTTCAGAAATAGCCGCGGAATCGTCAACTTCAGAAAGCTGCATATAGCTGACTGCTGCAGCTACAACAGAACTGCAGGTCCTAAACTCAGATGAACAGTGCTTAACCTTCCACTTCCTTTTCCCTGCAACTAGCATAGTGCTCACGGCAGCAGAAACTGAAGATTGCAACTGGGCTGCAAAATCATGGGGAAAAGTACCAAGCTCAGAATGGTCTTGAGAAACTGGGTCGCAGAGGACAGCATGTGTATGGATAGGGGCCGCCATGTGTGGCTTTAGAGCTGGACTATCTGGGCATACTAAGGTCTGCAAATCTGCAGAACGAACAGAGGTAGACTGAGATGGCGGAGACGTCTGAATACAAGGAACCCCTGAATGAGACTGCGAAAAAGATGTAAGGCATGAATTACAAAGCTGAGCAGGACACACAGTATGTAACATGCATAGCATACATTTATTAGCGTCAAATAAAGGAATGGGGCAATTACTCTCCTGACTAAGTTCAATTTGGGAGTCATCCATAATGCCAATGGTATTGGATATCTATTTACACTAATATGCAAAGTATTCAAAAAGTAGTTGTGAAGCCCCACAGCTAAAGCATGCCAAAAAACTCCATGATTAAATGCTCCACATGAGGTGTCTCATGACTTCCAAACAGTGCCGTGATTACCACGCTGCTGCTCCATCCAAATCAGCGATGAGCCGTTGCACACTTGGAACAGGGGGTGTAGGCGGGGATGGCTCCAAAATCCCTGCGTCAGGAGTACGGGACATGCCCACCACAGTAGGTCAATTGCGTAGAAAAGAGCGCTGTCCGACAGCGCACTCAAAGTTAGTTAGTCCAAGGTCCCCGGTCATAAAGTTTAATACCCTATGCTCATGGTTCCTTTGTAGGAGCCAGGAATATATAGTTACATATTCTGGGTGCGAGAAGTCGATCAAGCCCCTTACACAACTATCCTATCTCAGTTCAGAGCGGCGAGCACTGGGTGCCGCTCCTGACTGAGATATGAGCCCCCAGAACGAATGTGGCCTCTTATGTAGTAAGATCCCCTGATTGCAATCTCATAGTTTACCCTTTCTTGTTTGGCAACAAGCCATTAGATAGGGAGATAAATAAATTCAGAACTTACTCAGCTTCTTACATCCTGAAGGAGTCCTGAAAGACAAAGGGAAATCAGTAAACTAACACTCACAAATATTAAAAGTTTTGCGCTATACCGGGTGCGTAAATAACGCAAAAAAATTAGCGGTATCGCACTTTCCATATCGCTGCTATTACAAGTTACTGAAAAATCTTCTCTTGTTGTGCGGTATGGTGCTCCATACCGCACAAAACCCAAGGCCTGACTTTACGTGCTCGTGCACGCTTTCCCCCATAGACATCAATGGGGAGAGAAAAAACTAATACCTGCAATCGCGGAATGGCGATCACCGTAACGCAATCCCCATATTAACTTCTAATCCGCCAACCCAGACATCGCCAACACTAAATAAACCTATTAACCCCTAAACCCCCCCATCGCTACTAATAAACTAAACATATTAACCCCTAAACCGCCGGCCTCCACATCGCAAATCACTAAATTAAACTATTAACCCCTAAACCTAACACCCCCTAACTTTAAATTAAATTTACATAACTATTTTAATAAAATAAAATAAACTACAAATAAAAAAAACTAAATTACAAGATTAAAATAACCTAACATTCCGAAAAAAAATGAAATTACAAATTTAAAAAAACACTACAAAAAAAAAATTTAAAAAAATCAAACATTACCAAAAAACAAACACAAAAAATTACGAAAAATAAAAAAACACTACACCTAATCTAATAGTCCTATAAAAAAAGCCACCCAAAAATAAAAACACCCCCTAACCTAACAAACTACCAATAGCCCTTAAAAGTTAAACAGCTCTTTTACCTTAAAAAATTACAAAATCCCCCCTAAAAGTAACCCCCCCACCCAATCAACCCCCAAAACCAAAAAAACATAAGCTACCCATTACCCCTAATGTGCATTTGTATGGGCATTGGCAAGGGCATTCAGCTCTTTTACAGCCCATTAAAATTAAAAAGTCCTAATCTAAAAAAAAAAAAAAGAAAAGAAAAAAGAAAAACCTAACACTAACCCCAGGAAATCTACTCACAGTTACTGAAGTCCGGACATCCATCTTCATCAAGGCGGCGAGAAGTCTTTATTCAGGCAGGGACATCTTCCTCCATCGCGGGGGCATCTTCTATCTTCATCCCGGTGGCGTGAAGCTGTGGCGGCGCGGAGCTGTCCAGGACCGGCGGCGACATCAAGCACAAAACGTCCTCTTCATGCAATTGACTGCCACACACTGAAGCTTGAATGCAAAGTATCCCTTTTATATAGGGGTACCGTTGCATTTCTATTGGCTGAAAAATTAAAATCAGCTAATTAGATGAGAGCTGCTTAAATCCTATTGGCTGTTCAAATTAGATTCAAATCAAATCTTTGTAATTGTTTAAGGTAAAAGAGCTGTTTAAAGGGACAGTATACACTCATTTTCATATAACGGCATGTAATAGACACTACTATAAAGAATAAGGACACAGATACGGATATAAAAATCCAGTATAAAACTGTTTATAAACTTACTTAGAAGCTTCCAGTTTAGCTCTGTTGAAAAGGTAGCTGGAAAGCCCACTGCAAGTGGCAAATAAAACACTCCCCCCCTCTTCCCCCTTCTTTTGCATATGAAAAGACCCTTTACACAAACAGGAGCAAGCTGGAGTAGGTAGCTGATGGTATTCTCATAAAACTTTGGGGCCTGGTTAGGAGTCTGAAAATCAGAGTAATGTTATTTAAAAATAAGCAAAACTATACATTTAAAAAAAAAAAAAAACTTTATGGGCTATATAAATAGATCATCTACAAAACATTTGTTGCAAAGAAAAAATGAGTGCATAATGTCCCTTTAACTTAGAGCAATGCCCTACAAAAGGCCCTTTTGTGGGCTATTGGTAGTTTATTGTTAGGTTAGGGTTTTTTTTATTTCAGGGTGGCTTTTTTGTTTTTATAGGGCTATTAGATTAGGTATAATTTTTATTATTTTGGATAATTTTGTTTATTATTTTCTGTAATCTTAGTGTTTTTTTATTTTTCATAATTTTAGTGTTTGTTTTTTTGGTAATGTTAGATTACCAGTGTTAAGTTTTTTTAAATTTGTAATTTTTTTTTTTCCGCAGTGTTAGGTTATTTTAATCTTGTAATTTAGTTTTTTTATTTGTAGTTTATTTTATTTTATTAAAATACTTATGTTAGGTTTATTTATTGTTTAATCTTAGTTTTGTTTTATCACACAGGTTTTTATTTATTTTAAGATAGTTATATTGTAAATTTAATTTAAAGTTAGGTTTAGGGGTTAATAGTTTAGTAATTTGTAAATTGGGGGGGGCGACGGTTTAGGGGTTGATAGGTTTAGTATTAGCAATGTGGGGGCCGGAGGTTTAGGGGTTAATAGCTTTATTATAGTAATAGCGATGTGGGACCCGCGGTTTAGGGGTTAATAGCTTTATATAGTATTGGCTATGCGGGTGGGCGTCGGATTAGGGGTTAATAAGTTTATTATAGTATTTGCGATGCGGGAGGGTGGCGGTTTAGGGGTTAATAGATAGTTTATGGGTGTTACTGTACTTTGTAACATTTTAGTTATGAGTTTTGTGAAATATTTTTGTTTTGCAAAATCCATAACTACTGGTCTCAGACTGCCGAATGGATCGCGGCGGTTTAGACTATAACACAAGCATTTTAGCCGGACCGCACAACCTGTAATACAGCAGTATGAAAATCCCACACTCAAAAGTCATTTATTGAGTGTGGAATGGAGAGTTGCGTTACAGGCTAAAACGCTTGAAGTATAGCTATATCGCCACGACTTGTAATACGGGAGACCTGCCATTCCACGCGCAATGGACAATTTTTCAGCGGTATAGCCGTACCGCACCATACCGCAAAACTTGTAATTTTGCCCACTGTTTGCCTAAAAGGGAGGATAGCATAAATATACTAAAAGAGGCATAGGAACTTCCCTGCGATATCCAGAAGCTAACATCCACCAAAACTCTACTAAACGGAGTATATGACTTCCACAACACCTCTGCCCTCTCTTGCAGGATAAAATCCATTGAGGATTATTAAATCAGAATCTTCAGCCTACCTCCATGAAAGGAGACAAAGAACTACTGGGAGGTTAGGGGACATGGGAGGGATATGGGGGGGGTAGTTATCAAGCCGTCAACCTCAAATACGCTGGAATTCCGCAGCGTATTTGTGGCGAGGCTGATTTGCCTTAGTTATCAAAGGCTCCAGACTGGCAAAAGTAGAATTTTGTGACGTAAGCTTCGATCCGCCGGACTCAGTCCGACACAGATCGATTCTTACGTCATTCCAGATGTTCCGCACACAAGTGCGGCACATTCTCACTACTTTTGCTAGTTATCAAAAAACTAGCAGGTACGCTCAGCACTTTTACGGCCCAGCGTACCTGGTTTTCAAACCGCCACCCCTGGAGGCGGCGGATCCCATAGGAATCAATGGGAGTCTGACCATAGCGAAAGTACAAGTTCGCTGCTGACAGACATCCCATTCATTCCTATGGGAGCTGTCTACACCTAACACCCTAACATGTACCCAGAGTCTAAAAACCCCTAATATATCCCCCCTACACCGCCGTAACTAAATAAAGTTATTTCCACCTAAACCGCCGCTCCCGGAGCCCACCGCAAGCTACTCTATACATATTAACCCCATAAACCGCCGCTCCCGGAGCCCACCGCAACTATAATAAATGTATTAACCCCTAAACTGCCGCTCCCTGAACCCGCCGCAACCTATATTAAATTTATTAACCCCTATCCTGCCCCCCCTACACCGTCGCCACCTATAATAAATTTATTAACCCCTATCCTGCCCCCCACTACACCGCCGCCACTGTAATAAAATTATTAACCCCTAAACCTAAGTCTAACACTAACCCTAACACCCCCCTAACTTAAATATTAATTAAATAAATCTAAATAATATTTCTATTATTAACTAAATTAATCCTATTTAAAACTAAATACTTACCTGTAAAATAAACCCTAATATAGCTACAATATAAATAATAATTATATTGTAGCTATCTTAGGAATTATTTTTATTTTACAGGCAACTTTCAATTTATTTTAACTAGGTACAATAGCTATTAAATAGTTATTAACTATTTAATAGCTTACCTAGCTAAAATAAAGAGAAATGTACCTGTAAAATAAATCCTAACCTAAGTTATAATTACACCTAACACTACACTATACTTTAATAAATTATTCCTATTTAAAACTAAATACTTACCTGTAAAATAAACCCTAAGATAGCTACAATGTAATTAATAATTACATTGTAGCTATTGTAGGATTTATATTTATTTTACAGGTAACTTTGTATTTATTTTAGCTAGTTAGAATAGTTATTAAATAGTTATTAACTATTTAATAACTACCTAGCTAAAAGAAATACAAAATTACCTGTAAAATAAATCCTAACCTAAGTTACAATTAAACCTAATACTATACTATCATTAAATTAATTAAATAAACTACCTACAAATAACTACAATTAAATACAATTACATAAACTAACTAAAGTACAAAAAATAAAAAAAGCTAAGTTACAAAAAATAAAAAAATAAGTTACAAACATTTTAAAAATATTACAACAATTTTAAGCTACTTACACCTAATCTAAGCCCCCTAATAAAATAACAAACCCCCCCAAAATAAAAAAATGAACTACCCTATTCTAAATTAAATAAAGTTCAAAGCTCTTTTACCTTACCAGCCCTTAAAAGGGCCATTTGTGGGGGCATGCCCCAAAAAGTTCAGCTCTTTTGCCTGTAAAAGAAAAATACAACCCCCCCCAACATTAAAACCCACCACCCACATACCCCTAATCTAACCCAAACCCCCCTTACCAAAACCTAACACTAATCCCCTGAAGATCATCCTACCTTGAGTCGTCTTCACTCAGCCGAGCAGCAATGGAACCGAAGTGGACAACCGGAGCGGAAGAAGTTAATCCTCCAAGCGGCGCTGAAGAAATCTTCCATCCGATGAAGTCATCATCCAGGCGGCGCTGAAGAAGTCTTCGATCCGGGCGATGTCATCTTCCAAGAGGCGCTGAAGAGGTCTTCTATCCTTGCGATGTCATCTTCCAAGCCGGGTCTTGAATCCTCATCCCGCCGACGCGGAACATCCTCCTTTCCCGATGAACTACCGACGAATGAAGGCTCCTTTAAGGGACGTCATCCAAGATGGCGTCCCTTCAATTCCGATTGGCTGATAGGATTCTATCAGCCAATCGGAATTAAGGTAGGAAAAATCTGATTGGCTGATGGAATCAGCCAATCAGATTCAAGTTCAATCCAATTGGCTGATCCAATCAGCCAATCAGATTGAGCTCGCATTCTATTGGCTGTTCAGATCAGCCAATCGGATTGAACTTGAATCTGATTGGCTGATTCCATCAGCCAATCAGATTTTTCCTACCTTAATTCCGATTGGCTGATAGAATCCTATCAGCCAATCGGAATTGAAGGGACGCCATCTTGGATGACGTCCCTTAAAGGAGCCTTCATTCGTCGGTAGTTCGTCGGGAAAGGAGGATGTTCCGCGTCGGCGGGATGAAGATTTAAGACCCGGCTTGGAAGATGACATCGCAAGGATAGAAGACCTCTTCAGCGCCTCTTGGAAGATGACATCGCCCGGATCGAAGACTTCTTCAGCGCCGCCTGGATGATGACTTCATCGGATGGAAGATTTCTTCAGCGCCGCTTGGAGGATTAACTTCTTCCGCTCCGGATGTCCACTTCGGTTCCATCGCTGCTCGGCTGAGTGAAGACGACTCAAGGTAGGATGATCTTCAGGGGATTAGTGTTAGGTTTTGGTAAGGGGGGTTTGGGTTAGATTAGGGGTATGTGGGTGGTGGGTTTTAATGTTGGGGGGGGGGGGTTGTATTTTTCTTTTACAGGCAAAAGAGCTGAACTTTTTGGGGCATGCCCCCACAAATGGCCCTTTTAAGGGCTGGTAAGGTAAAAGAGCTTTGAACTTTATTTAATTTAGAATAGGGTAGGGCATTTTTTTTATTTTGGGGGGGTTTGTTATTTTATTAGGGGGCTTAGATTAGGTGTAAGTAGCTTAAAATTGTTGTAATATTTTTAAAATGTTTGTAACTTATTTTTTTATTTTTTGTAACTTAGCTTTTTTTATTTTTTGTACTTTAGTTAGTTTATGTAATTGTATTTAATTGTAGTTATTTGTAGGTAGTTTATTTAATTAATTTAATGATAGTGTAGTATTAGGTTTAATTGTAACTTAGGTTAGGATTTATTTTAAAGGTAATTTTGTATTTCTTTTAGCTAGGTAGTTATTAAATAGTTAATAACTATTTAATAACTATTCTAACTAGCTAAAATAAATACAAAGTTAACTGTAAAATAAATATAAATCCTAAGATAGCTACAATGTAATTATTAATTACATTGTAGCTATTTTAGGGTTTATTTTACAGGTAAGTATTTAGTTTTAAATAGGAATAATTTATTAAAGTATAGTGTAGTGTTCGATGTAATTATAACTTAGGTTAGGATTTATTTTGCAGGTAAATTTCAGTTTATTTTAGCTAGGTAAGCTATTAAATAGTTCATAACTATTTAATAGCTATTGTACCTAGTTAAAATAAATTGAAAGTTGCCTGTAAAATAAAAAAAAATCCTAAGATAGCTACAATAACAAAATTTATGCTTACCTGATAAATTCCTTTCTCCTGTAGTGTAGTCAGTCCACGGGTCATCCATTACTTATGGGATTATAACTCCTCCCTAACAGGAAGTGCAAGAGGATCACCCAAGCAGAGCTGCTATATAGCTCCTCCCCTCTACGTCATACCCAGTCATTCGACCGAAACCAAACGAGAAAGGAGAAACTATAGGGTGCAGTGGTGACTGGAGTTTAATCTAAAAATTAGACCTGCCATAAAAAACAGGGCGGGCCGTGGACTGACTACACTACAGGAGAAAGGAATTTATCAGGTAAGCATAAATTTTGTTTTCTCCTGTTAAGTGTAGTCAGTCCACGGGTCATCCATTACTTATGGGATACCAATACCAAAGCTAAAAGTACACGGATGACGGGAGGGACAGGCAGGATCTTTACACGGAAGGAACCACTGCCTGAAGAACCTTTCTCCCAAAAACAGCCTCCGAAGAAGCAAAAGTGTCAAATTTGTAAAATTTGGAAAAAGTGTGAAGTGAAGACCAAGTTGCAGCCTTGCAAATCTGTTCAACAGAGGCCTCATTCTTAAAGGCCCAAGTGGAAGCCACAGCTCTAGTAGAATGAGCTGTAATTCTTTCAGGAGGCTACTGTCCAGCAGTCTCATAGGCTAAACGTATTATGCTACGAAGCCAGAAAGAGAGAGAGGTAGCAGAAGCTTTTTGACCTCTCCTCTGTCCAGAATAAACGACAAACAGGGAAGAAGTTTGGCGAAAATCTTTAGTTGCCTGTAAATAAAATTTCAAGGCACGGACTACGTCCAGATTGTGCAGAAGTCGTTCCTTCTTTGAAGAAGGGTTAGGGCACAATGATGGAACAACAATCTCTTGATTGATATTCCTGTTAGTGACTACCTTAGGTAAGAACCCAGGTTTAGTACGCAGAACTACCTTGTCTGAATGAAAAATCAGATAAGGAGAATCACAATGTAAGGCCGATAACTCAGAGACTCTTCAAGCCGAGGAAATAACCATTAAAAACAGAACTTTCCAAGATAACAGCTTGATATCAATGGAATGAAGGGGTTCAAACGGAACACCCTGTAAAACGTTAAGAACTAAGTTTAAGCTCCACGGCGGAGCAACAGTCTTAAACACAGGCTTAATCCTGGCCAAAGCCTGACAAAAAGCCTGAACGTCTGGAACTTCTGACAGACGTTTGTGCAAAAGGATGGACAGAGCTGAGATCTGTCCCTTTCAAGAACTAGCAGATAAACCCTTTTCAAAACCTTCTTGTAGAAAGGACAATATCCTAGGAATCCTAACCATACTCCATGAGTAACTCTTGGATTCGCACCAATGCAAATATTTACGCCATATTTTATGGTAAATTTTCCTTGTCACAGGTTTCCTCGCCTGTATTAAGGTATCAATTACTGACTCCGAAAATCCACGCTTTGATAAAATCAAGCGTTCAATCTCCATGCAGTCAGCCTCAGAGAAATTAGATTTTGATGTTTGAAAGGACCCTGAATCAAAAGGTCCTGTCTCAGAGGCAGAGACCAAGGTGGACAGGATGAAATGTCCACTAGATCTGCATACCAGGTCCTGCGTGGCCACGCAGGCGCTATTAGAATTACCGATGCTCTCTCCTGTTTGATCCTGGCAATCAATCGAGGAAACATCGGGAAGGGTGGAAACACATAAGCCATTTTGAAGGCCCAAGGTGCTGTCAGAGCATCTATCAGAACCGCTCCCGGGTCCCTGGACCTGGACCCGTAACAAGGAAGCTTGGCGTTCTGGCGAGACGCCATGAGATCTAGATCTGGTTTGCCCCAACGCCGAAGTATTTGGGCAAAGACCTCCGGATGAAGTTCCCACTCCCCCGGATGAAAAGTCTGGCGACTTAGAAAATCCGCCTCCCAGTTCTCCACGCCTGGGATGTGGATCGCTGATAGGTGGCAAGAGTGAGACTCTGCCCAGTGAATTATCTTTGAGACTTCCATCATCGCTAGGTAACTCCTTGTCCCTCCCTGATGGTTGATGTAAGCCACAGTCGTGATGTTGTCCGACTGAAACCTGATGAACCTCAGAGTTGCTAACTGAGGCCAAGCCAGAAGGGCATTGAAAACTGCTCTTAATTCCAGAATGTTTATGGGAAGGAGACTCTCCTCCTGAGTCCATGATCCCTGAGTCTTCAGGGAATTCCAGACAGCGCCCCAACCTAGCAGGCTGGCGTCTGTTGTTACAATCGTCCAATCTGGTCTGCTGAAGGGCATCCCCTTGGACAGATGTGGCCGAGAGAGCCACCATAGAAGAGAATTTCTGGTCTCTTGATCCAGATTCAGCATAGGGGACAAATCTGAGTAATCCCCATTCCATTGACTTAGCATGCACAATTGCAGTGGTCTGAGATGCAGGCGTGCAAAGGGAACTATGTCCATTGCCGCTACCATTAAGCCGATTACCTCCATGCATTGAGCCACTGACGGGTGTGGAATCGAATGAAGGACACGGCAAGCATTTAGGAGTTTTGTTAACCTGTCCTCTGTCAGGTAAATTTTCATTTCTACCGAATCTATAAGAGTCCCTAAGAAGGAAACTCTTGTGAGTGGCAATAGAGAACTCTTTTCTTCGTTCACCTTCCACCCATGTGACCTTAGAAATGCCAGTACTAACTCTGTATGAGACTTGGCAGTTTGGAAACTTGACGCTTGTATCAGAATGTCGTCTAGGTACGGAGCTACCGATATTCCTCGCGGTCTTAGTACCGCCAGAAGAGAACCCAGAACCTTTGTAAAGATTCTTGGAGCAGTAGCTAACCCGAAGGGAAGAGCTACAAACTGGTAATGCCTGTCTAGGAAGGAAAACCTTAGGTACCGATAATGATCTTTGTGAATCGGTATGTGAAGGTAGGCATCCTTTAAATCCACTGTGGTCATGTACTGACCCTTTTGGATCATGGGTAAGATGTCCGAATAGTTTCCATTTTGAACGATGGAACTCTTAGGAATTTGTTTAGGATCTTTAAATCCAAGATTGGTCTGAAGGTTCCTTCTTTCTTGGGAACCACAAGCAGATTTGAGTAAAACCCTTGTCCGTGTTCCGACCGCGGAACCGGGTGGATCACTCCCATTAGTAAAAGATCTTGTACACAGTGTAGAAACGCCTCTTTCTTTATCTGGTTTGCTGACAACCTTGAAAGATGAAATCTCCCTTTTGGAGGAGAAGCTTTGAAGTCCAGAAGATATCCCTGAGATATGATCTCTAACGCCCAGGGATCCTGGACATCTCTTGCCCAAGCCTGGGCGAAGAGAGAAAGTCTGCCCCCCACTAGATCCGTTTCCGGATTGGGGGCCCTCACTTCATGCTGTCTTAGGGGCAGCAGCAGGTTTTCTGGCCTGCTTGCCCTTGTTCCAGGTCTGGTTAGGTTTCCAGCCCTGTCTGTAGCGAGCAACAGTTCCTTCCTGTTTTGGAGCGGAGGAAGTTGATGCTGCTCCTGCATTGAAGTTACGAAAGGCACGAAAATTAGACTGTCTAGCCCTTGGTTTGGCTCTGTCTTGAGGCAGGGCATGGCCCTTACCTCCAGTAATGTCAGCGATAATTTCTTTCAAACCGGGCCCGAATAATGTCTGCCCTTTGAAAGGTATGTTAAGCAATTTAGATTTAGAAGTCACATCGGCTGACCAGGATTTAAGCCACAGCGCTCTGCGCGCCTGAATGGCGAATCCGGAGTTCTTAGCCGTAAGCTTAGTTAAGTCTACTACGGCATCAGAAATAAATGAATTAGCTAGCTTAAGGACTCTAAGCTTGTCTATAATTTCATCCAATGGAACTGAGCTAATGGTCTCTTCTAGAGACTCAAACCAGAATGCCGCTGCAGCCTTGACAGGCGCAATGCATGCGAGGGGTTGTAATATAAAACCTTGTTGAGTAAACATTTTCTTAAGGTAACCCTCTAACTTTTTATCCATTGGATCTGAAAAAGCACAGCTATCCTCCACCGGTATAGTGGTGCGCTTAGCCAGAGTAGAAACTGCTCCCTCCACCTTAGGGACCGTCTGCCATAAGTCCCGTGTGGTGGCGTCTATTGGAAACATTTTTCTAAATATAGGAGGGGGGGAAAAGGGTACACCGGGCCTATCCCACTCCTTGGTAATAATCTCTGTAAGCCTCTTAGGTATAGGAAAAACGTCAGTACACACCGGTACCGCATAGTATCTATCCAGCCTACATAATTTCTCTGGGATTGCAACCGTGTTACAATCATTCAGAGCCGCTAATACCTCCCCTAATAATACACGGAGGTTCTCAAGCTTAAATTTAAAATTTGAAATGTCTGAGTCCAGTTTACTTGGATCAGATCCGTCACCCACAGAATGAAGCTCTCCGTCTTCATGTTCTGCCAATTGTGACGCAGTATCAGACATGGCTCTAACATTATCAGCGTACTCTGTTCTCACCCCAGAGTGGTCGCGTTTACCCCTAAGTTCTGGCAATTTAGATAAAACTTCAGTCATAACATTAGCCATGTCTTGCAAAGTGATTTGTAAGGGCCGCCCTGATGTACTTGGCGCCACAATATCACGCACCTCCTGAGCGGGAGATGCAGGTACTGACACGTGAGGAGAGTTAGTCGGCATAACTTCCCCCTCGTTGTCTGGTGAAATTTTCTTGACATGTACAGATTGGCTTTTACTTAAAGTAGCATCAATGCAATTAGTACACAAATTTCTATTGGGCTCCACATTGGCCTTTGAACATATTGCACAAAGAGATTCCTCTGTGTCAGACATGTTTAAACAAACTAGCAATTAGACTAGCAAGCTTGGAAAATACTTTTCAAATAAATTTACAAGCAATATAAAAAACGTTACTGTGCCTTTAAGAAGCACACAAAACTGTCACAGTTGAAATAACAATGAACCGGATTAGTTATAGCAACCAAATTTTCACAGTAAATGCATTAAGTTAGCAAAGGATTGCACCCACTAGCAAATGGATGATTAACCCCTTAATACCAAAAAACGGATAACAATTAAAAATATAAACGTTTTTATCACAGTCAAAGCACAGTCTCACAGGTCTGCTGTGAGTGATTACCTCCCTCAAAACTAGTTTTGGAGACCCCTGAGCTCTGTAGAGACGTCCTGGATCATGCAGGGAGAAAAAGGAAGACTGTGACTGAATTTCTACTGCGCAATAAAGCGCCAAAATAGGCCCCTCCCACTCATAATACAACAGTGGGGAAGCTCAGCAAACTGATTTTATTCATAACAAACGACAGCCATGTGGAAAAATAATGCCCATAAAATTTTTCACCAAGTACCTCATAGAAAAAACGATTAACATGCCAGTAAACGTTTTAGATATAAAATTATGAAATGTTATTAAAAAGCCTGCTGCTAGTCGCTTTCACTGCAGAATAGGCTATAAGTTATATGTATACAGTATTTTCTTAGTGAAGTGCCATTCCCCAGAAATACTTCAGTGTAAACATACATACATATCAGCCTGATACCAGTTGCTACTACTGCATTTAAGGCTGCACTTACATTACATCGGTATTAGCAGTATTTTCTCAGTCAATTCCATTCCTTAGAAAATAATATACTGCAACATACCTCCTTGCAGGTGAACCCTGCCCGCTGTCCCCTGTTCTGAAGTTACCTCGCTCCTCAGAATGGCCGAGAACAGCAAATGGATCTTAGTTACGTCCGCTAAAATCATACACAAACTCAGGTAGATTCTTCTTCTAATGCTGCCTGAGAAAAAACAACACACTCCGGTGCTGTTTAAAATAACAAACTTTTGATTGAAGAAATAAAAACTAAGTTTAACAACCACAGTCCTCTCACACGTCCTATCTAATAGTTAGGTGCAAGAGAATGACTGGGTATGACGTAGAGGGGAGGAGCTATATAGCAGCTCTGCTTGGGTGATCCTCTTGCACTTCCTGTTAGGGAGGAGTTATAATCCCATAAGTAATGGATGACCCGTGGACTGACTACACTTAACAGGAGAAATAATTATTATTTATATTGTAGCTATATTAGGGTTTATTTTATAGGTAAGTATTTAGTTTTAAATAGGATTAACTTAGTTAATAATATAAATATGATTTAGATTTATTTAATTAATATTTAAGTTAGGGGGGTGTTAGGGTTAGTGTTAGACTTAGGTTTAGGGGTTAATAAATTTATTACAGTGGCCGCGGTGTAGTGGGGGGCAGGATAGGGGTTAATAAATTTATTATAGGTGGCGACGGTGTAGGGGGGGCAGGATAGGGGTTAATAAATTTAATATAGGTTGCGGCGGGTTCAGGGAGCGGCGGTTAAGGGGTTAAACTATTTATTTATTTGCGGCGAGGTGTGGGATCAGCAGGATAGGGGTTAATAACTTTATTACAGAGGGCGGCGGTATAGGGGGGGCAGGATAGGGGTTACTAGGTATAATGTAGGTGGCAGCGGTGTCCGGGAGCGGCGGTTTAGGGGTTAATACATTTATAAGACTTGCAGCGGGGTCTAGGAGCGGCGGTTTAGGGGTTAGTAACTTTATTTAGTTGCGGGGGGCTCCGGTATAGGGGGTAGAACAGTATAGTATAGTGTGAGTGCTTAGTGACAGGCTAGCAAGAAAGCTGTCAAACAGCCGAAGAGCAGCGAGATCGGATGTGTGATAACTCTCACAGTCTGCTGCTCATCGCCCCGCGGCTTTTTGACAGCTTTTTTTGATAACTTAGGCGTATTTTTTCAGGTCCACGGCGGCGAAGGTAGGCGAGCTTAGGCGGGCGTATTGGGCCGGCGAAGTCAGAAAAGTTGACGGCTTGATAACTACCCCCCTGAGTGGGACTATATCATATATATTACATTTACCTTATTTATTAAATATACTACATTATGTGGGTATGTTTTGTGTGCTTTCTATTTTCTTTATATTCTACCATACTCTGAGCATATACCGGAGATTACTTTTTAAAAAGCAGTCGCATACCTACGTAAAAATTGACTGGAAACTACTGACCTATAAAACTTATCCTACTATCTGAAGGTATTAACCACCAGAACTAAACATTTTGAGTATTGACTTACTTCCTTATATGAGATTGGCTACGATCTAGAAACTGTCTTTCTTTTGAGTACACCGTTTTCCTTTCCCCGATTATATATATATATATATATATATATATATATATATATATATATATACACACACACACATACACACACACACACATATATATATATATATATATATATATATATATACATACAGGTGGCCCTCGGTTTACAACAGTTCAATTTGCACCGTTACAGAATAACAACCTTCGTTCCAGTCATGTGACTGCTATTGAAAAGCATTGAGAAGCAGTGCATTGATTAAAATAGCCAGTAGGTGGAGCTGTCCGCTTGTGTCGCAGCAAAGCCAAGCAAGCTGAAATTAATCAGTTTAACCATACCTGAGCTATCAAGCAGATTTCAAAGGAACAAGATCTTCCTGTCTATAAATCAGACCAGATTGGAATGCATAGAAAGAACTGTTTGCAGAAAAATGCAAGTTAAGTCTGTGTTGTGTGATTATTTTATTAGGATTATAATGCTGTTTAGAAAATGTTTTTGTTCATTTAACTTAGATTAATTATATATTCTGTGTTGTGTGATTATTTTATTAGGTTTAGAATGCTGTTTAACATTTAAAGTCTTCATTTCAAAGCTTTAAAAATAATGTATTAGGTGTTACTTATGACAATTTTGAGAGGGGCCTGGAACCTAACTCCCTTACTTCCCATTGCCTTACATTATAAACTGGGTTTCAATTTACAACAGTTTCGATTTACAACCATTCCTTCTGGAACCTAACCTCGGCGTAAACTGAGGGCTACCTGTATATATATATATATATATATATATATATATACACACATACATATTTAGACATGTATATGTACGTATGCCTTTTGTGTGCCTTTTTTTCTAACACCTGCTATCTTTAAGCCATTATAACTTTTTTGGTGCAATATTTTTCTTAATAACTTTTATTAAATGGCATTATTATGAGTGTAACTACTTTTTAATGTATTTTTGTCACTTTTTAGTTTTACAAAACAGTTAATCAGAGACCTGAGGATGCGGTAATCGTTTTAGTGCAAATCGCGACTACACTTAAGAGATTACATTAACTTGTCATACAATCTGTAAACCTGATGCTCGCAAACAACCGTGCTAAACTCCTTTTTGCCCGTGCATAACTGTTAGTACTTCACTCATAATCTGGCCCTTAGTGTTTTAATTGCTTTCAATAAAAGTTATGTTTTATCTTTGGCCTATCTCTGCTTTGTGCAGTTAGGTGATACTCACTCTGGGATACAGAGGTTCTTAAAGTCAGTGCTCTACTGACCCATTAGTAAATTTAATGTTCATGCACTAGCACTCTAGCCCTAAAATATTATTTTTTAAGACAAATGTAATATAGGCATTCCTATACAGTTGTAATCAAAATTATTCAACCCCCATTGCAAATCAAGTTTATTGTCAAAATGTATTTACAAACTTTCAGCTGTTTGCAATGAACAAATCAAACAAAAGCAATTGAAATTGCTCAACACAACAAATGCTTCAAGTGGTTTCCACAAAGTCAACTGAAAATGCAACTTTTAATAAATTCTGCAGCATCAAAATTATTCAACCCCTTCCTTAGTAGAGCACCCTGTTGCTGTTATGACCTGCTGCAAACGAGATGCATAGACAGACACCAGCTTTTGGCAGTGTTCCTGAACAATCTTATACCATTCCTCATGAGCAATGGCCTCCAGTTCAGTAATATTCATGGGTTTGCTCGCTGCGACCATCTTCTTCACATCGCACCAGAGATTTTCTCTGGGGGTTCAAGTCAGGTGACTGTGATGGCCACTGTAGAATCTTCCAGGACTTCTTCTGCAACCAAGCCTTGGTGGAATTTGAGGTATGCTTGGGTTTATTGTCCTGTTGGAAGGTCCAATGAAGCTCAAGCTTCAGCTTTCTCACAGACATTACATTTTCTCCTAGGATTTCCTGATACTTCAATGAATCCATCTTGCCTTCCTCACGCTGCTGATTTCCAGTGGCAGAGTATGCAAAGCAGCCCCAGAGCATCACCGAGCCACCACCATGCTTAACTCTAGGCAATGTTTTCTTTTAAGCGTATGCTTCATTCTTCTTCCTCCAGACATACCGCTGAGCCATCGGGTCGAAAAGTTCCAGTTTTGTTTCATCACTCCACAGAACAGAACCCCAAAACTTCTGTGGCTTATTTATATGAGTTTAAGCCTATTGGAGACAACTTTTCTTGTGCTTTTTGGTCAGTAGTGGTGTACGTCTTGTAGTTCTGGCATGGAAACCTTCTGCGTTTAGTAAGTACTTTGCAAACTGAAACCTCAGTGCCTGTTGCCACCTTGTCTTGCTGCAGGTCTTTTGCAGTCACTCAAGGGTTTTTCTCAACCTGCCTTCTCAGAAATCTGGTTGCAGCCATTGACAGCTTCCTTTTGCTGCCCCGTCCAGGTAGTGTAACCAATGTTTCTTTAACTTTGAACTTGCAAACTATGCTTCCAACTGTGTCTCTAGGAACATTCAGTACCTTTGCTATATTTTTGTATCCTGTTCTTTGTTTGTGAAGGGCGATGATCTCTTCTCTTAACTTATTCGACCATTCTTTTGACTTAGCCATATTTCTAACATGCAGTCAAACGTGACACTCAGCAAACCCCTAAACAGTTCAGGTATTTCATGTGTTCTAGCTCAAGCACATCTGCTGCAACTAATGAAGCCTTTGATTAGTTGCATCGGGTGTGCTTGATACAACACCTGTTTTGCATATTTGTGCTGTTCTGGGGGATTCTATTCAGGGGGTTGAATAATTTTGAGACTGCAGAATTCATTAAAAGTTGCATTTTCAGTTGAATTTGGTAGTACTTTTGTATTTCACTCTTTAATAAAGATTGCTAGGAACCCCTCAACAATATAGTGACAGTCCACATACTCCTGGGGTAAACCCAATCTGAGACACTATGTTCCAAATGCATTAAAATGTCCTGACTCTGCCATATATACACATAGAATATATAATGGGGTATTCCAGCAGAAAATGAAATGTACATCACTCCATATTAAATTTGTTTTTAAAAATATGTATGTGTTGGCTGTGACACAGAGCACTGAGCAGTCACAAGCTGTAAATTTGGGTGCAACATAAAAACACAAGCTCTGCATTGCACACGTGCTATCACTTAAATCAGAAACAGCTTCTACTAGAAGCATTTTTGCTTAATAGAGTATATTGTAAAAATACTTTTAATTGAAACTAAAATGCACTGATTTGTATATCAATATCTACTGAAATGTCAATTTTAGTACATAATATTTGTAATTTAGAATGGAACAATTCAAACTTTTAGATGGAATAAATCTAACCTATGCATTTTGGTGCCTCTGGACTCCAAGTTCCATCACTTCCACATGATATATTGCTTGTGCCAATGAATGTAAAATTTTCATTACAACTGTATGTGACAGGATCCGGATACCTGTATTCATCCTTTACTGGGGTATATGATCCATTAGGTATACTGTCAGGCTTTGCACAAATTACACCTAGAATAGAAGACAAAAACAAAAATAACAAATAAAAACAAAATTTATGCTTACCTGATAAATTTCTTTCTCTTGTGGTGTATCCAGTCCACGGGTTCATCCATTACTTGTGGGATATTCTCCTTCCCAACAGGAAGTTGCAAGAGGACACCCACAGCAGAGCTGTCTATATAGCTCCTCCCCTAACTGCCACCCCCAGTCATTCGACCGAAGACAAGCAAGAAAAAAGGAGAAACTATAGGGTGCAGTGGTGACTGTAGTTTAAAAATAAAAAACACCTGCCTTAAAGTGACAGGGCGGGCCGTGGACTGGATACACCACAAGAGAAAGAAATTTATCAGGTAAGCATAAATTTTGTTTTCTCTTGTAAGGTGTATCCAGTCCACGGGTTCATCCATTACTTGTGGGATACCAATACCAAAGCTTTAGGACACGGATGAAGGGAGGGACAAGGCAGGAACTTAAACGGAAGGCACCACTGCCTGCAAGACCTTTCTCCCAAAAATAGCCTCCGAGGAAGCAAAAGTATCAAATTTGTAGAATTTAGAAAAAGTATGAAGCGAAGACCAAGTCGCCGCCTTACAAATCTGTTCAACAGAGGCCTCATTTTTAAAAGCCCATGTGGAAGCTACCGCTCTAGTGGAATGAGCTGTAATTCTTTCAGGAGGCTGCTGGCCAGCAGTCTCATAAGCTAAACGGATTATGCTTCTCAGCCAAAAAGAAAGAGAAGATGCCGAAGCCTTTTGGCCTCTCCTCTGTCCAGAGTAGACGACAAACAATGCAGATGTTTGACGAAAATCCTTAGTAGATTGTAAATAAAACTTTAAAGCACGAACCACGTCAAGATTGTGTAATAGACGTTCCTTCTTTAAAGAAGGATTAGGACACAGTGACGGAACAACAATCTCCTGATTGATATTCTTATTAGATACCACCTTAGGAAGAAACCCAGGTTTGGTACGCAAAACTACCTTATCTGCATGGAAGATCAGATAAGGGGAATCACACTGTAAGGCAGATAACTCTGAAACTCTTCGAGCCGAAGAGATAGCTACCAAAAACAGAACTTTCCAAGATAAAAGCTTGATATCTATGGAATGCAGAGGTTCAAACGGAACCACTTGAAGAACTTTAAGAACTAAATTTAAACTCCATGGCGGAGCAACAGGTTTAAACACAGGCTTGATTCTAACTAAAGCCTGACAAAACGCCTGAACGTCTGGAACATCTGCCAGACGCTTGTGCAGAAGAATAGACAGAGCAGAAATCTGTCCCTTTAAGGAAATAGCTGACAATCCCTTCTCCAATCCTTCTTGGAGAAAGGATAATATCCTAGGAATCCTGACTTTACTCCATGAGTAACCCTTGGATTCACACCAATGAAGATATTTACACCATATCTTATGATAGATTTTCCTGGTGACAGGCTTTCGAGCCTGAATTAAGGTATGAATGACCGACTCGGAGAAACCACATTTTGATAAAATCAAGCGTTCAATCTCCAAGCAGTCAGCCGCAGAGAAATTAGATTTGGATGTTTGAATGGACCTTGGAGTAGAAGGTCCTGCCTCAGCGGCAGAGTCCATGGTGGAAAGAATGACATGTCCACCAGATCTGCATACCAAGTCCTGCGTGGCCACGCAGGCGCTATCAAAATCACAGAAGCTCTCTCCTGCTTGATCTTGGCAATCAGACGAGGGAGGAGATGAAATGGTGGGAACACATAAGCCAGGCTGAAGGACCATGGCACTGCTAGAGCATCTATCAGCACTGCCTGGGGATCCCTTGACCTGGACCCGTAACAAGGAAGCTTGGTGTTCTGACGAGACGCCATCAGATCCAGTTCTGGTTTGCCTCATAGTTGAATCAGCTGGGCAAATACCTCCGGAAGGAGCTCCCACTCCCCCGGATGAAAAGTCTGCCGACTTAGAAAATCCGCCTCCCAGTTCTCTACTCCTGGGATATGGATAGCTGAGAGATGGCAAGAGTGAACCTCTGCCCATAGAATTATCTTTGAAACCTCCAACATTGCCAGGGGGCGTATTGTTCCCCCCTGATGGTTGATATAGGCTACAGTCGTGATATTGTCCGACTGAAATCTGATTAATCTGACCGCATCTAGTTGAGGCCAAGCCTGAAGAGCATTGAATATCGCTCTCAGTTCCAGAATGTTTATCGGAAGGAGGGCTTCCTCCGGAGGCCACGAACCCTGAGCCTTCAGGGAGTTCCAGACTGCGCCCCAGCCCAGAAGGCTGGCATCTGTCGTCACTATAGTCCACTCTGGCCTGCGGAAACTCATTCCCCTGGAAAGATGGACCCGAGATAACCACCAGAGAAGAGAATCCCTGGTCTCTTGATCCAGATTTAGCAGAGGGGACAAATCTGTGTAGTCCCCATTCCACTGATTGAGCATGCAAAGTTGCAGTGGTCTGAGATGTAGGCGGGCAAACGGAACTATGTCCATTGCCACTACCATTAGGCCGATTACTTCCATACACTGAGCCACTGACGGCCGAGAAGTGGAATGAAGAGCACGGAAGGAAGTTAGAAGCTTTGATAACCTGACCTCTGTCAGAAAATTTTTCATTTCTACTGAATCTATCAGTGTTCCTAGGAAGGAAACTCTTGTGAGAGGGGAGAGAGAACTCTTTTCTTCGTTCACCTTCCACCCGTGAGACCTCAGAAAGGCCAGAACAATGTCCGTATGGGACTTGGCGATTTGAAAGTCGACGCCTGTATCAGAATGTCGTCTAGGTAAGGAGCCATCGCTATGCCCCGTGGCCTTAGAACCGCCAGTAGAGACCCTAGAACCTTCGTAAAGATTCTTGGTGCCGTGGCTAACCCGAAGGGAAGAGCCACAAACTGGTAATGCCTGTCTAAGAAGGCGAACCTGAGGAACTGATGATCTCTGTGAATCGGAATGTGGAGATAAGCTTCCTTTAAGTCCACGGTAGTCATATATTGACCCTCCTGGATCATAGGGAGGATGGTTCGGAGAGTCTCCATCTTGAAGGATGGGACCCTGAGAAATTTGTTTAGGATCTTGAGATCCAAGATTGGTCTGAAAGTTCCCTCTTTTTTGGGAACTATAAACAGATTTGAATAGACGTCCTGCCCCTGTTCCTCCCTTGGAACTGGGTGGATCACTCCCATAACCAGTAGGTCTTGAACACAACGTAAGAATGCCTCTCTCTTTATCAGGTTTACAGATAATTGTGAGAGATGAAATCTCCCCTTTGGAGATGAAGCTTTGAAGTCCAGAAGATATCCCTGGGAAACAATCTCTAATGCCCAGGGATCCTGGACGTCTCTTGCCCAAGCCTGGGAGAAGAGAGAAAGTCTGCCCCCTACTAGATCCGGTCCCGGATCGGGGGCTACTCCTTCATGCTGTCTTAGAGGCGGCAGCAGGTTTTTTGGCCTGCTTCCCCTTGTTCCAAGCCTGGTTAGGTCTCCAGACTGGTTTGGACTGGGCGAAATTTCCCTCTAGTTTTGCATTAGAGGAAGCTGAAGCTGCGCCACTCTTGAAGTTTCGAAATGAACGAAAATTATTCTGTTTGGTCCTTAATTTATTGGACCTATCCTGAGGAAGGGCGTGACCTTTTCCTCCAGTAATATCAGAAATGATCTCCTTCAGGCCCGGCCCGAATAGGGTCTGTCCTTTGAAGGGGATGTTAAGAAGCTTAGACTTTGAAGTAACGTCTGCTGACCAGGACTTAAGCCATAGCGCCCTGCGCACCAGAATGGCAAAACCTGAATTCTTAGCCGTTAGTTTGGTTAGATGAAAAACGGCGTCAGAAATAAAGGAATTAGCTAACTTGAGAGCTTTAATCCTGTCTAAAATATCATCTAACGGGGTCCCCACCTGTAGAGCCTCCTCAAGAGACTCGAACCAAAAAGCCGCTGCAGCAGTAACTGGGGCAATGCATGCAAGAGGCTGGAGAATAAAACCTTGATGGATAAAAATTTTCTTAAGGAGACCCTCCAATTTTTTATCCATAGGATCTAAGAAAGCACAACTGTCCTCGACGGGGATAGTTGTACGCTTAGCTAGGGTAGAAACACCACCCTCCACGAGTCCCGTATAGCGACATCTATGGGAAACATCTTTTTAAAAGCAGGAGGGGGAGAGAACGGAACACCTGGTCTATCCCATTCCTTAGTAATAATTTCCGAGAACCTCTTAGGGACTGGAAAGACATCAGTGTAAACAGGCACTGAAAAGTTTTTGTCCATTTTACACAATTTCTCTGGAACTACAATGGGGTCACAGTCATCCAGAGTCGCTAAAACCTCCCTGAGCAATAAGCGGTGGTGTTCAAGCTTAAATTTAAAGGCTGTCATTTCAGAATCGGACTGAAGTAACGTCTTCCCTGAATCTGAAATCTCACCCTCAGAAAGCAACTCCCTTGCCGCGGCTTCGGAGCATTGTGAGGGTATATCAGACATAGCTACTAAAGCGTCAGAAAGCTCTGTATTTGTTCTAGCCCCAGAGCTGTCTCGCTTTCCTTGTAACCCTGGCAGTTTGGACAATACCTCTGTGAGGGTATTAGTCATAACTGCCGCCATGTCTTGTAAGGTAAACGCATTGGACGCGCTAGATGTACTTGGCGTCACTTGAGCGGGAGTTATAGGTTCTGACACGTGGGGAGAGCTAGATGGCATAACCTCCCTTTTGTCAGTCTGAGAAACCTCTGGTGATAAATCTTTAAATGCCATAATATGGTCTTTATAATTTATAGAAATTTCAGTACATTTGGTACACATTCTAAGAGGGGGTTCCACAATGGCTTCTAAACATATTGAACAAGGAGTTTCCTCTATGTCAGACATGTTTAACAGACTAGTAATGAGACCAGCAAGCTTGGAAAACACTTTAATAAATGTGAAACAGCAATTAAACAAAAACGGTACTGTGCCTTTAAGAGAAAAAAAACTATCACATAAACTGCAAAACAGTGTTAAAAAGTAGTAAACTCTTTGAAATTTTTACAGTGTGTATAAGGGACTAAAGCAGCATTGCACCCACTTGCAAATGGATGATTAACCCTTTAGGCCCCAAACCGGATTTAAAAAACGTTAATAAACAGTTAAACACCTTGCCACAGCTCTGCTGTGGCTCCTACCTGCCCTCAAATACGATTTAGGGAAGAAATAAGCCCTCTATAGTGGTCCTCAGATGCCAGAGGACTCCTTTGGGGAAGCTGGATGTCTCAGTCTGAATAAGAACTTCGCATCTAGAGCGCAAAAATAGGCCCCTCCCACCATGCACTTGATGTCAGAGGGCCTTAAGAAAATACTCCTAGGAGTATCTGACTAGCCATGTGGAAACTAGGCCCCAAAAACGATTTATCACCCTCAGAGAAAAATCGTTCTTTCTATATAACATGTAAACGTTTTGACACTAAGAAATATGAGTATTAACATAAATATTACCCTTTTTTGTAAGCATGATCCCAGTCGTTGTTAAATCACTGCATCAGGTTTACCTCAATTATACAAGGCTCTGTCAGCATTTTCTAGATCTTATCATCTCTCTAGAAATAAATATACTGAACATACCTCAAAGCAGGTAAACTGCAAACCGTTCCCCCAACTGAAATCTTTCCCATACTCTTCAGTTATGCGTGAGAACAGCAATGGACCTTAGTTACAAACCGCTAAGATCATCAACCTCCAGGCAGATTCTTCTTCTAATTTCTGCCTGGGAGTAAAACAGTACTACGCCGGTACCGTTTAAAAATAACAAACTCTTGATTGAAGGTAAAAACTACACTAAGTCACCACATATCTCTTATACTTCCTATCTTGTCGAGAGTTCCAAGAGAATGACTGGGGGTGGCAGTTAGGGGAGGAGCTATATAGACAGCTCTGCTGTGGGTGTCCTCTTGCAACTTCCTGTAGGGAAGGAGAATATCCCACAAGTAATGGATGAACCCGTGGACTGGATACACCTTACAAGAGAAATTATGAAATGTACCCAGTTGTCTTGCTTATTAAACACTGCAGCACAGATGGCCTGACCTGCCTTTAGTGAAAACCTAAAATCAGACAACTATAGTAAAGTGAACCAAAGTGAAACTCTGCATGTTGGTTATTATTAGGTGAAATACAAATTTGTGACATACATATAGGGCTAGATTACGAGTAGACAACTAAATATAACTTAGGTGCATGTGATGTTAGTGCTCCACTGAGTAATTCCAGTGCACATTAATGTGTTTGCGTTCGCATTGCTAGGATGCATTGCGCTCATGAGAGCACGCTTCCATAGGCTACAATGGGCATCAGAACCTCGCACACCGAAAGGGGGTAAGTTGCGCAGCAATGGGCAGTATTTTTAAATATATATGTATAAAACTATATACATATATACTTATGTGTTAATATGTGTATATACACATATTAACACATACAGTTCCCATAAAACACAATGTAAAGGCACTTTCAGTGCCATTTTTTTTTCTTCTAACTCCCCACTCCCAAAAAACTATAATGCCATCTATTTAAAGGGTATTTGGGGCAGATCTCTGGTTAATTTTCTGAGCCCTAATATGTAATGGCTAGTTATTTATCTCGTGAATTTGCTCATGTGTGGGTGCGGGACAATTTAGTGCTCCAGTCGTAATCTAGCCCATAAATGGGAGAAACACTGTCCATGACTTAAAGAATTTACAAAAATCTTGTCTGAAGAAATATGTTGACACAATAAAAATATTCGGCTAGATTTAGAGTTTTGTCGGTAAAGACCCGCGTAGCTAACGCTGCTTTTTTTCCCAACGCACCCTTAAGACAATGCTGGTATTTAGAGTTGTCTGAGGGGCTGCGTTAGGCTAAAAAAAGGGTAACTTAGCTCCACTTCAACCCTCAATACCAGCGTTGCTTACGGTAGCGGTAAGCAGCTAAAATGTGCTCGTGCACGATATCCCCATAGGAAACAATGGGGCATTTTGGGCTGAAAAAAAACCTAACACCTGCAAAAAAGCAGCGTTCAGCTCCTAACGCAGCCCCATTGTTTCCTATTGGGAAACACTCTCTAAGTCTACACCTAACATCCTAACATGAACCCCAAGTGTAAACACCCCTAACTTTACACTTATTAACCCCTAATCTGCCGCCCCCACTATCGCTGACACCTGCATTATACCATTAACCCCTAATCTGCCGCTCCGGACACCGCCGCAACCTACATTATCCCTATGAACTCCTAATCTGCTGCCCCTAACACCGCCGACCCCATATTATAATTATTAACCCCTAATCTGCCCCCCCAATGTCGCTGCCACCTTACCTACACTTATTAACCCCTAATCTGCCAACCGGACTTCGCCGCCACTATAATAAATGTATTAACCCCTAAACCGCCGCACTCCCGCATCGAAAACACTATAATAAATAGTATCAACCCCTAATCTGCCCCCCCCCAACGTCGCCGCCACCTTACCTACACTTATTAACCCCTAACCTGCCGACTGGACCTCGCCGCCACTATAATAAATGTATTAACCCCTAAACCGCCGCACTCCCGCCTCAGTCAGTTCTGGGGCCTGTTTTGTTTAACATATTTATCTGCGATATCAGCAAAGGGCTACAGGGGAAAGTATGTCTCTTTGCAGATGATACAAAAATTTGCAACAGAGTGGATGTTCCAGGGGGGGTAGACAAAATGAGAAGTGATATACAACAATTGGAGGATTGGACAAACGACTGGGATCTAAAGTTTAACACAGCAAAGTGTAAAATAATGCATTTAGGGAAGAAAAATCCAAATGTTAATTACAGACTCAATGACACTTTACTGACTGTTACAGACGAGGAACAGGACTTGGGAATTATTATTTCAGATGATTTAAAACTTAGTAAACAATGTAGTAAGGCAGCGAGTAAGGCTAGCAGAATGCTTGGATGTATTGGTAGAGGTATTTGCAGCAGAAATAGTAAGGTTCTTATGCCACTTTATAGATCATTAGTTAGGCCTCATCTTGAGTATTGTGTGCAGTTCTGGAGGCCATATCTTCAGAAGGATATTAACAAACTTGAATCTGTGCAAAGGAGGGCTACCAAAATGGTACATGGTCTAAAAAATAAAACTTACCAGGATAGGCTCAATGACCTAAATATGTATAGCTTAGAGGAGAGAAGGGAAAGAGGTGATATGATAGCAACTTTCAAGTACATTAAAGGGTTTAGTAAAACTGAGGCTGTGGGTATTTTACATAAAATGGAAAATTCAAGAACAAGGGGTCATGAGCTCAAGCTAAAGGGTAGTAGATTCAGGAGTAATTTGAGGAAGCACTTCTTTACAGAAAGAGTGATTGATTTATGGAATAAACTTCCTCAAGAGGTAGTAGCAACAAACACTGTGGGGGACTTTAAAAATGCATGGGACAAGCATAGGGCTATCCTACGAACTAGATAAGTTTATACTGTTAGGTAAGGTGGGGCAGACTTGCTGGGCCTATGGCTCTTATCTGCCGTCAATATCTATGTTTCTATGTTTCTATGTTAAAACACTATAATAAATAGTATTAATCCCTAATCTGCCCTCCCTAACATCGCCGCCACCTACATACAATTATTAACCCCTAATCTCCCGCCCGCACCGTCGCCGCTACTATAATAAATTTATTAACCCCTAAACCTAACTCTAACCCTTACCCTAACACCCCCCTAACATAAATATAATTTAAATTAAATGAAATAATAGTCCTAAAATTAAATAAAATAATCCTATTTAAAACTAAATACTTACCTATAAAATAAACCCTAATATGGCTACAATATAAATAATAATTACATTGTAGCTATTTTAGGATTTATATTTATATTACAGGCAACTTTGTATTTATTTTAACTAGGTACAATAGCTATTAAATAGCTAATAACTATTTAATAGCTACCTAGTTAAAATAAATACAAAATTACCTGTAAAATAAATCCTAACCTAAGTTACAAATACACCTAACACTACACTATCATTAAATTAATTAAATAAATTACATACAATTAGCTAAAATAAAATACAATAAAATAAACTATACTATAATACAAAAAAACAAACACTAAATTACAAAAAATAAAAAAGAATTACAAGCAGTTTAAACTAATTACACCTAATCTAAGCCCCCTAATAAAATAAAAAAGCCCCCCAAAATAAAAAATTCCCTACCCTATTCTAAAATACAAAAGTAATGAGCTCTTTTACCAGCCCTTAAAAGGGCTTTTTGAGGGGCATTGACCCAAAGTAATCAGCTCTTTTACCTGAAAAGAAAAATACAATACCCCCCAACATTACAACCCACCACCCACACACCCCTACTCTAACCCACCCAAACCACCCTTAAATAAACCTATCGCTAACCCCCTGAAGATCATCCTACCTTGAGTCGTCTTCACCCAGCCGAGCCGAATTCTTCATCCAAGGTGCGCAGAGGAGGTCCTTGATCCGGTAGAAGTCTTCATCCAAGCGGCAAAGAAGAGGTCCTCCATCTGGTAGAAGTGTTCATCCAGGCGGCGTCTTCAATCTTCATCCATCCGGAGCAGAGCGGAGCCATCTTCAACGGAGCCGACGCTGAGCCATCCTCTTCAACCGACGGACTAACGACGAATGAAAGTTCCTTTAAGGGACGTCATCCAAGATGGCGTCCCTTCAATTCCGATTGGCTAATAGAATTCTATCAGCCAATCGGACTTAAGGTAGAAAAAATCTGATTGGCTGATGCAATCAGCCAATCAGATTGAAGTTCAATCCGATTGGCTGATCCAATCAGCCAATCGTATTGAACTCGCATTCTATTGGCTGTTCCGATCAGCCAATAGAATGCGAGTTCAATACGATTGGCTGATTGGATCAGCCAATCGGATTGAACTTCAATCTGATTGGCCGATTGCATCAGCCAATCAGATTTTTTCTACCTTAATTCCGATTGGTTGATAGAATTCTATCAGCCAATCGGAATTGAAGGGACGCCATCTTGGATGACGTCCCTTAAAGGAACCTTCATTCGTCGTTAGTCCGTCGGTTGAAGAGGATGGCTCCGCTTCGGCTCAGTTGAAGATGGCTCCGCTCCGGATGGATGAAGATTGAAGACGCCGCCTGGATGAAGACTTCTAACGGATGGAGGACCTCTTCTTTGACGCTTAGATGAAGACTTCTACCGGATCAAGGACCTCCTCTGCGCACCTTGGATGAAGAATTTGGCTCGGCTGGGTGAAGAAGACTCAAGGTAGGATGATCTTTAGGGGGTTAGCGATAGGTTTATTTAAGGGGGGTTTGGGTGGGTTAGAGTAGGGGTGTGTGGGTGGTGGGTTGTAATGTTGGGGGGGGTTGTATTTTTCTTTTCAGGTAAAAGAGCTGATTACTTTGGGGCAATGCCCCACAAAAAGCCCTTTTAAGGGCTGGTAAAAGAGCTGATTACTTTTGTATTTTAGAATAGGGTAGGGAATTTTTTATTTTGGGGGGCTTTTTTATTTTATTAGGGGGCTTAGATTAGGTGTAATTAGTTTAATCTGCTTGTAATTCTTTTTATTTTTTGTAATATAGTGTTTATTTTTTTTGTATTATAGTATAGTTTATTTTATTGTATTTTATTTTAGCTAATTGTATGAAATTTATTTAATTAATTTAATGATAGTGTAGTGTTAGGTGTATTTGTAACTTAGGTTAGGATTTATTTTACAGGTAATTTTGTATTTATTTTAACTAGGTAGCTATTAAATAGTTATTAACTATTTAATAGCTATTGTACCTAGTTAAAATAAATACAAAGTTGCCTGTAAAATAAATATAATCCTAAAATAGCTACAATGTAATTATTATTTATATTGTAGCTATATTAGGGTTTATTTTATAGGTAAGAATTTCGTTTTAAATAAGATTATTTTATTTAATTTTAGGAATATTATTTCGTTTAATTTAAATTATTTTTATGTTAGGGGGGTGTTAGGGTTAGGGGTTAATAAATTGATTATAGTAGCGGCGATGGTGCGGGCGGGAGATTAGGGGTTAATAATTGTAGGTAGGTGGCGGCGATGTTAGGGAGGGCAGATTAGGGGTTAATACTATTTATTATAGTTTTTTCGAGGCGGGAGTGCGGTAGTTTAGGGGTTAATACATTTATTATAGTGGCGGCGAGGTCTGGTCGGCAGATTAGGGGTTAATAAGTGTAGTTATGTGGCGGCGACATGGGGGGGGGGGCAGATTAGGGGTTAATAAATATAATATAGGGGTCGGCGATGTTAGGGGCAGCAGATTAGGGGTTTATAGGTATAATGTAGGTGGCGGCGGTGTCCGGTCGGCAGATTAGGGGTTAAAATGTTTTATTATAGTGGCAGCGATGTGGGGGGGCCTCGGTTTAGGGGTACATAGGTAGTTTATGGGTGTTAGTGTACAGTAGTTAAGAGCTTTATATTCCGGCGTTAGCCCATAAAACTCTTAACTACTGACTTTTTTTGGCGGTAGGAGTCTTGTCGGTAGAGGGTCTACCGCTCACTTCTCCCAAGACTCCAAATACCGGAGTTAGGCAGATACCATTGAAAAGATAGGATACGCAATTGGCGTAAGGGGATCTGCGGTAGCCTGGAATCGCGGTAGGGAAGTGACCTTTAGACCCTTTCCTGGCTGACTCTAAATACCAGCGTGCGGCCAAAAGCAGCGTTAGGACCCCTTAACACTGCTTTGACGGCTAACGCAAAAATCTAAATCTAGGTGATTGTTTTAAACATTGATTTAATAGATTGTTCCTCCCCCACATGGCTCACTATTTTCATACGCTCCCTGGCCAGTTGTAGTACTCAGCTGCCAGACAACAATGACCGTAATAGCACTAGTTGTTTACAATATATTGTGCAAACCAGACATTACTGGCTGTAATAGCACTAGCTGTGCACAGTATATTGTGTACACCAGACATTACTGGCTGTAATAGCACTAGTTGTTTACAGTATATTGTGTACACAAGACATTACTGACTGTAAAAGCACTAGCTCTGCACAGTATATTGTGTACACCAGACATTACTGGCTGTAAAAGCACTAGCTGTGCACAGTATCTTGTGTACACCAGACATTACTGTCTGTAAAAGCACAAGCTGTGCACAATATATTGTGTACACCAGAATACTGGCTGTAATAGCACTAGCTGTGCACAGTATATTGTGTACACCAGACATTACTGGCTGTAATGGCACTAGTTGTTTACAGTATATTGTGTACACAAGACATTACTGACTGTAAAAGCACTAGCTGTGCACAGTATATTGTGTACACCAGATATTACTGGCTGTAATAGCACTGGCTGTGCACAGTATATTGTGTACACCAGACATTACTGACTGTAAAAGCACTAGCTGTGCACAATATATTGTGTACACCAGACATTACTGGCTGTAAAAGCACTAGCAGTGCACAGTATATTGTGTACACCAGACATTACTGGCTGTAAAAGCACTAGCTGTGCACAGTATATTGTGTACACCAGATATTACTGGCTGTAAAAGCACTAGCTGTGCACAGTATATTGTGTACACCCGATATTACTGGCTGTAAAAGCACTAGCTTTGCACAGTATATTGTGTACACCAGACATTACTGGCTGTAAAAGCACTAGCTGTGCACAGTATATTGTGTTCACCAGACATTACTGGCTGTAAAAGCACTAGCTTTGCACAATATATTGTGTAAACCAGACAATACTGGCTGTAATAGCACTAGCTGTGCACAGTATATTGTGTACACCAGACATTACTGGCTGTAATAGCACTAGCTGTGCACAGTATATTGTGTACAGCAGACATTACTGGCTGTAAAAGCACTAGCTTTGCACAGTATATTGTGTACACCAGACATTACTGGCTGTAAAAGCACTAGCTGTGCACAGTATAATGTGTACACCAGACATTACTGGCTGTAAAAGCACTAGCTGTGCACAGTATATTGTGTACACCAGACATTACTGGCTGTAAAAGCACTAGCTGTGCACAGTATATTGTGTACACCAGATATTACTGGCTGTAAAAGCACTAGCTTTGAACAGTATATTGTGTACACCAGACATTACTGACTGTAAAAGCACTAGCTGTGCACAATATATTGTGTACACCAGACATTACTGGCTGTAAAAGCACTAGCTGTGCACAGTATATTGTGTACACCAAACATTACTGGCTGTAATAGCACCAGTTGTTTACAGTATATTGTGTACACAAGGCATTACTGACTGTAAAAGCACTAGCTGTGCACAGTATATTGTGTACACCAGACATTACTGACTGTAAAAGCACTAGCTGTGCACAATATATTGTGTATACCAGACATTACTGGCTGTAAAAGCACTAGCTGTGCACAGTATATTGTGTAAACCAGACATTACTGGCTGTAATAGCATTAGCTGTGCACAGTATATTGTGTACACCAGACATTACTGGCTGTAAAAGCACAAGCTGTGCACAATATATTGTGTAAACCAGACAATACTGGCTGTAATAGTACTAGCTTTGCACAATATATTGTGTACACCAGACATTACGGGCTGTAATAGCACTATCTGTGCACCGTATATTGTGTACACCAGACATTACTGGCTGTAATAGCACTATTTGTGCACAGTATATTGTGTACACCAGACATTACGGGCTGTAATAGCACTATCTGTGCACAGTATATTGTGTACACCAGACATTACTGGCTGTAATAGCACTATCTGTGCACAGTATATTGTGTACTCCAGACATTACTGGCTGAAAAGCACTAGCTTTGCACAGTATATTGTGTACACCAGACATTACTGGCTGTAAAAGAACTAGTTGTGCACAGTATATTGTGTACACCAGACATTATTGGCTGTAAAAGCACAAGCTGCGCACAGTATATTGTGTACACCAGACATTACTGGCTGTAATAGCACTAGTTGTTTACAGTATATTGTGTACACAAGACATTACTGGCTGTAATAGCACCAGTTGTTTACAGTATATTGTGTACACAAGACATTACTGACTGTAAAAGCACTAGCTGTGCACAGTATATTGTGTACACCAGACATTACTGGCTGTAAAAGCACTAGCTGTGCACAGTATATTGTGTACACCAGACATTACTGGCTGTAAAAGAACTAGTTGTGCACAGTATATTGTGTACACCAGACATTATTGGCTGTAAAAGCACAAGCTGCGCACAGTATATTGTGTACACCAGACATTACTGGCTGTAATAGCACTAGTTGTTTACAGTATATTGTGTACACAAGACATTACTGGCTGTAATAGCACCAGTTGTTTACAGTATATTGTGTACACAAGACATTACTGACTGTAAAAGCACTAGCTGTGCACAGTATATTGTGTACACCAGACATTACTGGCTGTAAAAGCACTAGCTGTGCACAGTATATTGTGTACACCAGACATTACTGGCTGTAATAGCACTAGCTGTGCACAGTATATTGTGTACACCAGACATTACTGGCTGTAATAGCACTAGCTGTGCACAGTATATTGTGTACACCAGACATTACTGGCTGTAAAAGCACTAGCTGTGCACAATATATTGTGTACACCAGACATTACTGGCTGTAAAAGCACTAGCTGTGCACAGTATATTGTGTACACCAGACATTACTGGCTGTAATAGCACCAGTTGTTTACAGTATATTGTGTACACAAGACATTACTGACTGTAAAAGCACTAGCTGTGCACAGTATATTGTGTACACCAGACATTACTGGCTGTAAAAGCACTAGCTGTGCACAGTATATTGTGTACACCAGACATTACTGGCTGTAAAAGCACTAGCTCTGCGCAGTATATTGTGCACACCAGAGATTACTGGCTGTAAAACCACTAGCTGTGCACAGTATATTGTGTACACCAGACATTACTAGCTGTAAAAGCACTAGCTTTGCGCAGTATATTGTGTACACCAGACATTACTGGCTGTAAAAGCACTAGCCGTGCACAGTATATTGTGTACACCAGACATTACTGGCTGTAAAAGCACTAGCTGTGCACAGTATATTGTGCACACCAGACATTACTGACTGTAAAAGCACTAGCTGTGCACAGTATATTGTGTACAGCAGACATTACTGGCTGTAAAAGCACTAGCTGTGCACAGTATATTGTGTACACCAGACATTACTGGCTGTAAAAGCACTAGCTGTGTACAATATATTGTGTACACCAGACATTACTGGCTGTAAAAGCACTAGCAGTGCACAGTATATTGTGTACACCAGACATTACTGACTGTAAAAGCACTAGCTGTGCACAATATATTGTGTACACCAGACATTACTGACTGTAAAAGCAATAGCTGTGCACAGTATATTGTGTACACCAGACATTACTGTCTGTAAAAGAACTAGCTGTGCACAGTATATTGTGTACACCAGACATTACTGGCTGTAAAAGCACTAGCTGTGCACAGTATATTGTGTACACCAGACATTACTGGCTGTAAAAGCACTAGCTTTGCACAGTATATTGTGTACACCAGACATTACTGACTGTAAAAGCACTAGCTGTGTACAGTATATTGTGTACACCAGACATTACTGACTGTAAAAGCACTAGCTGTGCACAGTATATTGTGTACACCAGACATTACTAGCTGTAAAAGCACTATCTGTGCACAGTATATTGTGTACCCCAGACATTACTGTCTGTAAAAGCACTAGCTGTGCACAGTCTATTGTGCACACCCGACATTACTGACTGTAAAAGCACTAGTTGTGCACAGTATAATGTGTACACCAGACATTGGTGGCTGTAAAAGCACTAGCTTTGCACAGTATATTGTGTACACCAGACATTACTGACTGTAAAAGCACTAGCTGTGCACAGTATAATGTGTACACCAGACATTACTGACTGTAAAAGCAATAGCTGTGCACAGTATATTGTGTACACCAGACATTACTGTCTGTAAAAGAACTAGCTGTGCACAGTATATTGTGTACACCAGACATTACTGGCTGTAAAAGCACTAGCTGTGCACAGTATATTGTGTACACCAGACATTACTGGCTGTAAAAGCACTAGCTTTGCACAGTATATTGTGTACACCAGACATTACTGACTGTAAAAGCACTAGCTGTGTACAGTATATTGTGTACACCAGACATTACTGACTGTAAAAGCACTAGCTGTGCACAGTATATTGTGTACACCAGACATTACTAGCTGTAAAAGCACTATCTGTGCACAGTATATTGTGTACCCCAGACATTACTGTCTGTAAAAGCACTAGCTGTGCACAGTCTATTGTGCACACCCGACATTACTGACTGTAAAAGCACTAGTTGTGCACAGTATAATGTGTACACCAGACATTGGTGGCTGTAAAAGCACTAGCTTTGCACAGTATATTGTGTACACCAGACATTACTGACTGTAAAAGCACTAGCTGTGCACAGTATAATGTGTACACCAGACATTACTGGCTGTAATAGCACTAGCTGTGCACAGTATATTGTGTACACCAGACATTACTGGCTGTAAAAGCACTAGCTGTGCACAGTATATTGTGTACACCAGACATTGCTGGCTGTAAAAGCACTAGCTTTGCACAGTATATTGTGTACACCAGACATTACTGACTGTAAAAGCACTAGCTGTGCACAGTATATTGTGTACACCAGACATTACTGGCTGTAAAAGCACTAGCTGTGCACAGTATATTGTGTACACCAGACATTACTGGCTGTAAAAGCACTAGCTGTGCACAGTATATTGTGTACACCAGACATTGTTGGCTGTAAAAGCACTAGCTGTGCACAGTATATTGTGTACACCAGACATTACTGGCTGTAAAAGCACTAGCAGTGCACAGTATATTGTGTACACCAGACATTGCTGGCTGTAAAAGCACTAGCTGTGCACAGTATATTGTGTACACCAGACATTACTGGCTGTAAAAGCACTAGCTGTGCACAGTATTGTCAGAGTATATGAATATTATGATGAATATTACATATGTGTACATATATATATATATATATATATATATATATATATGTATATTTTATACACTGTATATGTTAGATGAGAACTCAGGATTAATTAAACATGAGTTTGTTGAACACAGCTTCTAATACACGTCTATCAGGATTGACGATCAGTAGAGCCTTTTTGAAACACAAACATTTCTTTTCTAAAGGAAATAGCTCAGTGACCCTATTCATTTGACTATATATGCAGATTTTATAACCTCAGAACATTTGGTGAGGTGAGAAAAGAATGTGTTCAAGGACCCCTTTGGAATTTGACACGTGTGATACAACAGTTCTATCTCACTGAATCTCTATTTGAAGACTTACTGAAAAAACCCCTCTTGGGGGAAGGTGACACAAATAAAATCAAATACACATCTGCACTGCTGGCTAAACAGGAAATATGCTGTTTTAAAGACTCTTACAACTCCTCATGGATTGACCCCATGTGGAGCAATAAAGGCCTTGGAAAACACAGACAAATACTAAGGTGTGACTCTGGAAGTTCACGTAAGCAGACAGCAAATAAACATTTTTTTTTCTCTCTCTGTTTAAATACATGCCCCAGAATGTATTAAATATAGAAATTTGGGAAATTGTCTAAATTCTATATTATTATTACATGGGTATTTGCTAAGCTTGGGAGGTAACTGTTTTAGTCAGTCAAAAATGTGTAATAACCTCTGTTTTTGCTTATATTTTTCAGACAGATAAATTCAGATATACATAGAAATGATATATATGTTTTGAAAACACAAAAGATCTTACTTAGCCTCTGTGTTTTTAAGAATATAAATAAATACTTGTGGACCATACACATACTAATGATTGGATCATCTCTAATAATTATTTCTATTTTTATTGCAGACAACCATTGGTCATGAGCATCAATCTTAGAAAGAGACGGAATGCCGCATGAAATGAATTAAGTCATATCATATAAACATACAAATAAATGTTTATAAAGTTTCACATACATCTTTTAAAATATAGTGAGATGAAAATATGGAAGTTACTTTGATGTGATATGACTATGAGATATATATTTGATGTGATATAACTATGAAATATAAGTTATTTTAATATAATGTTAGATATGTGATGTTTCATATCAAAATGATCAGAAAATTCATTAAGATATAACTTATCCAAAACAAATATTATGAATAGTTGTCGCAGTAAATTATGATAAAAATAAATAACCATTTTATATAAAAAAAATTAACTGGCTTAAAAATGTCAGAAATGCTGTATTGTATTGCTATGTTGTACTGTATGCTGCCACCTGGTGTTATGTTGCGAGAACTACAGCCAGAAGGTTCTTTCTGGCTGTTAAAAATGAAATTTCCAAGGGCCAATCCGATTTAGACTTCCCAGATAACCAATGGGAAGGTCAGCTCCCGTAGTGCCACCCACATGATGTCATCAATGATTATATAATGGGAGTGTTGAATGCACAAGAGAGAGTTGTCTGTAACTTGTTGAAAATTAGTGATCTGATTTTGGCTGCGATATACCTGAAAAAAAAAAAAGTTCACTTCAGCAAGGAGCTTAAAACTTATCCTTGATTTGTGCAAAAACCTTCTTTCAAATGAGATGACCTAAAGACCGCTACGAATTGGTTCAAAATTGGTGAAGTATATTGTATTTTAAATTGGTAGTTATAAGCCTAGGTTTTGTTCAAATCTGTGTCTGAATTGGCTAAGTAACTCATCTATACAAGTTCTGATATTGTCGGTTAATTTTGTATTAGGATAAATTGCAGCTAAATAGCAGAATATATATTTTATCCTATTGTTTTATAAACACTGTTTAGAATTGTATTGCTTGGATGTTAAAGGTTTTTAGTCCCATTGTGTTAAATAAATAAGGCTGAATTGCGAAGGTATATTGTTCTGGGTTTTGTAAGAAGAATAGCATATCTTAAGAGTTGGTTCTAACGCATATAAACTTTTATTTAGTTTCCTTTTATTGCAAATATAGTTCAATATGTTTATGGATATTAACTAAATAAAAGAATTCAGATATTTATATTAATTGTATGGTCTAGTAGGTGCATGGTTGATAAGGGTTTCTATTTCTTTGTATTGTGTTTATAACCCTGCCATAAACTTATATATATTATTTGGATAGCACTGCTAAGATTTTCATAAATATACTGACATAATAATTGGAGGCACTTTTTCTGAGATTTATTAATATTCCATCATAATTGATATAATATATTTGAAAGTAAATAGAAATTATTATAAAGGAGAAAAAAAAATAAATTCATATTTCGATATTAATATTTTGAAGATATAATTTTTTTTGAAAAGTTGAAATATTAATTTCATATTTCGAGATTGACATTAATATCTTGAAATATTATTAAAGATTAATTTTGAAAAATTAATAAAAATATTAATTTTTCATATTTCAAAATTAATCAAAAATATTGATTTTTCATATTTTCAAAGTTAATCAAAAATATTAATTTCTCATATTTTGGAATATTAATTTTTCATATTTCAAAATTAATAATATTTTTTTGAAATATAAAAATTTTCCTTCTCTCTTTTTATTGGCAAAAATTGTATTAGCGTTTTAGTTTAACTAAGTACTAAACCAATATAATAATGTCTGTAGCCAGAAGTGACTCATTTAATTCTATACATAGCAATGAAATTGGTCCCATAACCATACCTATTACTAAAGGTCAGGTCCTTAAGAAAGATATCTTAAGTTACATTAAAGGGAAGTTAAATATTGCTGGTGAATTAAATGATTTTGTGGATATGCTTGAAACTAGGGCTAAAAATATTACCGTTAATAATAATATGTGGAATGAAGAGAATGAATTCTTCCAGGAATTATTAATGATTAATCAATGCAAAGATCCCAAAAAGCGAGAAAAACTAATACTAAAATCTTGGCCCCTTTTAATATGCATAATTGACGAAATGTCGTTTTGTGTCACAGACAAACGATTGCAAATACAGGAGCTAGAAAATAGTATTCGTTCCTCGCGCAGACGCGAAGAGGGTTTAAAAACAGCCAAAAATAAAATGGATGAATTTGCCCAAAACCTAGCCACCTTAGATAAGCACAATATGGACTTAATCGCGCAGATACAAGATTTAAATAAACAGCTTGCGCAAAGCCAGAGAGAATTAAGCGATTTAAAAAGGTCATATCGCCATAATGAAAACCCCTATATTAGCAATGAGAATAATACAGATAATGCTAACTCCTTTAGCGAACGCGTCAGGGACGAGGTACGAAAATATATAGAACAATATAGACAAATGACCCCTAACGGGTCAGAAGTAGATTTCCCAAATAGACAATCCCCTCAGGATGTAAATCCAGAGGACAGCTGTAGCGCAGCTGATGCGGGGGAGGGAAACTCTAACAGAGAATCCCAAAATAAGTCTGATAAAGTCTATGATTCCCATAAAATAATCACCTTCATACAACGCGCAGTACCTATATTCTCCAATAAGGGAACAACATCTGTAATTGATCATTTACAGGCTTTTGAAAATGCGTTAGCTATAATGAATGTTACAAGTGAGAAATTGAAAATTGAATTTCTGCCTTGGGTATTTGACAGTAAGCATCACAAATTCTTTGCTTCACTAAAGGATATGAATATTCATTCCTGGAATGGGGTAAAACAACAATGCAGAAAAGAATTCGGGCAATATCGCACTAAAACTGCCGCGAAAATAGCGGTATATGGTTTAAAGTGTCGTGCGAATCAGAGTCCAGTCGAATTCCTTTCTGTATTGAAAAATGCGTACAGTATGGCTGAAGATAATCCCAGATTTGATGGCTCAGAATTTGTAAATTTATTTTTTGAAGCACTGCCTACACCCATCAAAATTAACTTAGCTAGAGATTTTGATGAGAACTGCTCATTGGAATGGCTGATCAAAGAGAGTACGAAGTTATACTCTATTCAGCAGTCCAGTGAGCAGGGGGTTAAAAAGGAGTCAAAACCCAAAATTGTGGCAGAAACTAGGGTGTCACCTAGCCCCCTCAATTTGAAGTCTAACAAGAGGACTTATGCAGAGGTGGCCAGTCAAAACAGGCCATCTCCACAGAGGTTTAATTCTGCCCCTCCCCCTACACAGGTTGAGGCGCAGGGAGACTATAACCAAAGTGGGGGACATAATCAGGTGAATAATTACTCACAAAGAGAATACTCACCAAATAATTGGTATCCGCGCAAGGGTAGATACAATAGACGGCGAAGATATTCTCAGGGTAACCAGACACCCCAGGTATATAATGCTTCCCAAAATATTAATACTGAACAAGCTGAACCCCAGGGGCAACCACGCCAGAATAGAAATAGTGGCCCTGATTCTGAGGGAACCCAATGGTCCAGGAATCAGTACAATGGGGCACCAAGAGATAGGCCCAGGGGTAGAGGTAACTTGTACAATCAGGTAGATATGCTGTTTACCCAATTAAATCGGTTGAGCGAACAAATCGCTAATATGAGTCAAAAATCTACGGCTCAGCAACCGAACAATACTTTTTTAGGGGTACAGCCAGTGGTCAGCAGTGGACCACAGGCACAGTCATAAATACTGCAGTATCACCTGAAGGGGAGGGGAGAGATATACAAAATGTAGTAATAAATATCAATGATACTAATCATGTTATCTCCCCACAGACCGGAAACGGACAAATTAGCTGTGACAATGTGCGACATCAGCCGGGAAAAATTAACCAAACTTTTCCTCTGCAGTGTTCTCTTAACATTATTTCCACAGATGCAGTACACAAGAACCCAGCTGACCTTGTCATAGGGGAAACAGGTAGGTATGAAATTTCCTCTGCATCGAATGACACAGCGGATCCAGGTAAAAAGTGGCGAAGCCCACAGATGTACAAGAATGCAAATTTTATGTGTGAAATGATAGAAACTGCAGGAAGATATTATGTACTAGTTGAGCTGCAAGATTCAGTCTCCAACCCTATCAGGGGATTAATTGACACTGGGTCACAGGCAACTATCTTATCCCACAGGTACTACACACAGCTAAATGAGCTAACACCCCACAAACCCAAAATAAGAGAATTTGACGGTTCTCTAATAGGTGTTGGGGGTGACTCCCTAAAAGTTTACGGTACTGCCTGGTTAAAATTTAAATTGGGGAACAGGGTCATAAGACACCCTGTCATTATAGTGGATCTGCCAACTGATCGTTTAATTATTGGTAGTGATCTCCTGAAACGATTAAGCACCATAATTGATTGCATAAATAATGTAATTTGGTCGCAAGTTAAACGGCCTATCAATTATGAAAAATCTAGTACATCTCGCACCCGACACAGCTGTCACGTGGTGGAAGAGAAACCAGATGCTGTGGAGATTCATTTCAGGAATAACTCTACACCTGAAATCACTATTCTACAAATAGATGATCAGACTCCTTTTAGTGGCTCTGATGGTAATACTTTTAAAATTTCGCCCGGAAAAATAGCGAATATCTCCCTAGATGGCGATATATTAACCATATCACTCCACAAGGGGGATCCTAAAATCCCTAAAGGGGGAGACCATGCTCAATACCTCACAGGGATTGAGAGAGTTAAAGAGGATCTATTTATCCCTATACAAGTGCATGACCTTGGTAAAACCAAGTATGCTAAAATAAATTTAAAACAGGAAGCTAGCTATATAAGCGAAGGTTTATTAGCGCAAATAGCTGAACCTAAAGTGATTAAATGTCTTTCTCCCCAAGACCACTGTGTCAACGGCCTGGATGACAGGTCTGAAAGCTATAACATCACAGCTAAGTGCTTATTATCTATCTCTATTGGTAATAAGTCAGTGAAGCACCTGTTTTTAGTTTTAAATACTCCCCATAATCAAATATACATTGGCAATGATATCTTACATAGATATGCCATACAAATAGATCTGATTAATTCTTGCCTTTGGAGCAGGTTAAAGGGGGACCCTGAAGTATTTCAGGATGAAAATGCAGCCCTAAAATCAAACCAGCAATTGCCATATGCTGTGAATATGCAGGTATCTAGCGATGTTATAATTCCTGCTGGGGCTGATAAATTTCTTTTACCCTTACAGGTAAAGAGAGGTCAGAAATTAAAAACTTCTGAAACACTGATTTGCCTCTCCCATAGAATACAAAATCTGGGTGTCTCAGTAACCTACACTCCTATGGTGAATATTGGAACTGTTCCAATAAATATTATTGTGCATAACATGACCCCACAGGATATAACATTATCCAAGGGAACTACCATAGGATATGCACTGGAATCAAGTTATTACACTTTTGGATTCCAGAATAATGTAATTGGGCTAATACCTGAAGGATACTTAACTGAAGAACAATTAATAGAACAATCCTTTGCATCTATGCCAGAGGGTCTATTTAATATTCAGTCCATTTATCCCTTCAGCTCAGAGGAAGGCATCTGTAAAATTGAAGAAGCCTCTCTAGTGTTTGATCAGCCAATCAAACAGCAAGATTACCCCAATACCCAGAGTCATGGGAGCAATGTAAATTATAATCAAGGGGATCTCACCTCTAGACTGGAAGAAGCCTATGAAATAGGACAGCCTGAAATCTTTCCAGGATTTCAGCAAATAGTCGAAGAGCAAATATCCTTAGCTAATGGCTGTTCCAGCGATGATGAACGCCAACAGCTGCGAGAACTACTGATGGAGTACAAGGATATTTTTGCTAAGGATTCTTATGACTGTGGTACTACAGACTTGCACATTGCAAGAATACAAACAGATCCTAATGCGCCACCTGTATTTGTCAAACAATACAGACTTCCCTTAGCCTCATATGATTCTCTTGCAGAGATCATAAGGAATTTGGAAGAAAGAGGTATTATCAGACAGGTGCACAGCTCTTATAATAATCCTATTCTAGGTGTCCTTAAGCCCAATGGACAATGGCGTTTGTGTGCTGACTTAAGACAGCTAAACAAACGAGTATACATGTCTGGCTGGCCTGTACCATACATTGACCAGTGTCTAGCACAAATGCAGGGATCCAAAATATTCACTGCCATTGATTGTGCACAGGGATATTGGACCATAAAGGTACATGAAGAGGACCAGTATAAGCTAGCATTCTCCTTCCAAAAGATTCAGTATGCATTCCAGAGACTTCCATTTGGATACATAAATTCTGGACATGAATTTGCTGTATTCATGCATAAGGCTATGCCTGACGCACTGGAAAGGGGGACCTTATCTTATGTGGATGATGTTTTAATCAAAAGCACAGACTTTGAAAAACACATTGCAGAGCTTAAACACGTCCTCAGCCAACTTAAAAGGGCAGGTGTCAAATTATCCCTGCAAAAAGCTCAATGGTGCCGCACTCGTGTAAACTTCTTGGGACATGAAGTTACTTCTGACGGATTAAATCCCCAGAAGAAAAAGGTAGAATCGATAGTGAATTCTAAAAACCCAACTAACTTAAAGGAATTGAGATCATTCCTGGGTATGACAAATTATTCTCGCAAATTCATTGATAATTATGCGGAATTAACTAAACCACTACTACTTCTTCTGAAGAAAGATGTGAAATGGCACTGGAGTGAGTCTCAAGAGACAGCCATCAGAGAGCTGAAGAGAAAACTCACTCAAGCACCTTGCTTAGCATACCCTGAAGGTGGCAAACCTTTCTTCTTAGAGACAGGTTACACAGATATAAGCATGAGTGCTGTGTTATACCAAAAGCATGATAATTTGAACAAAGCCATTGCTTATGCGAGCAAAAATCTATCCCCAGTAGAAATAAAGTTTAACGATTGCGAAAAAGCCCTCTTATCTACTGTATGGGCTCTACAAAATTTCCGCAGCTATATACAGGGCGAGAAAATTATTGTAGAAACGGCCCACCAGCCTTTGCTATATTTGCAAAGTGAGAGAATAAGAGATGGGAATTTGTCTAACAGCCGCATAACAGCGTGGACTCTTTCCTTACAAGGCTGGCCCTTAGAAATTCGCTACAAGCAGAATAAAAAGAATCCAGTCGCACAAGGGCTTGCTGAGCTCCACGACTGTACTGCTAGAGATCCTGGGGAAAAATTATCAGAAGATGATTTTCTGGAAGAACAATTGCTTTCCCCATATAAAATGTACAATGAGGACCATTGTCAAACATTACCTTGGGTATATGTTGATGGTTGTTCTTACCATGCCACTATTGATAATGAGCGCAGATTAGTCGCTGGCATTGGTATAACTGGGGCAAACGGATTCTCAAATATATCTGTAGGTTTCAACATTGGACCAAGATCCAGTCAAGTTGCAGAACTAACTGCTGTTTTCAAAACCATTGAAATGGCTATTGAACATGGTATTCATGAATTTGTGATCATAACTGACTCAAATTATGTGCGTGACAGTTTTGTTGAATACCTGCCAACTTGGAAAAGAAATGGCATGCAGAAAAGCAATAACAAACCAGTCAAGCATGGCAAATTGTTCTGCGAGATTGATAATCTGGTAGTATCCAATGATTTAACCATACACTGGAAAAAGACCAAGGGTCATTCCAGAGTTTTAGGTCCTGATAAGGAAGGCAATGACCTTGCGGACTCATTAGCCAAACAAGGAGCCATAACTGGAGAACTCCTTAATATTGAACACTTAATGGGTGCAATTCAGGTAGAAGCCATTACCAGAAACCAGGCAAAACAACAGAGTGAGCCTAACTTGGTACAATGGAGTCAGGATTCTCCTAGTGAGGACCTGATCACTAGTCAAAAAGAAGACCCCATTGTAGACATCTTCTATAAACACATAGAAGATCCTGAAAGCAACCCCATCTCAAAAGATGATTGTATTGGCAAAGAAGATCTGAGAATCTTAATAAAATCTAAATCACAATTCAAATTACAGGATGGTTTGTTAATTAGAACCTCCAAAACTGGCATCCAACAGTGGGTAGTACCCACCAAGTTCAGAGGTCTAATGCTTCAACATGCCCATGATGCTCCCACATCTGGTCATCGCGGTGCCAAACTCACGTACGAAATATTGCGTGACTACGCTTTTTGGCCACACATGTTGAAAGATGTTCAAACCTACTGTCAAGGGTGTTTAATCTGTCCACAGTTCCAACCCACTGCACCAACGCATAGAGCGCCATTGCAGAAAAGGGGGATGGTAATGCCATGGTCAGATATACAAATTGATTTTATTGGTCCGGTAACAAGGTCATCAAGAGGTAACAAGTACATGTTAACAGTGACATGCCTGTTCACTAAATGGGTAGGGTGCATTAGTGCACCTAACAATAGTGCTGAAACATGTGCAGCATTGCTCATCAACCATGTATTTTCCAGATTTGGTTTGCCCCAAAGAATCGAATCAGATCGGGGGACCCACTTCACTAGCGAAGTGATGACAAAAATGTGGAAAATACTAGGGGTTAAAAGAAAGCTCCATATTGCTTATAGAGCTGCCTCAAGTGGTGGTGTAGAGCGTTACAACCAATCCATTGTTAAAATCCTCAAAAAGTTTGTGAGTGAAACAGGTAAAGACTGGGATATAAAACTACCTCTAGTCTTAATGGCATTAAGAGCAACTCCAAGTAGTGCTACCAAGATGTCACCTTTTGAGCTGATGACTGGTAGAAGAATGGTTCTACCTCAGCATCTGCTGTACCGTACATCAGACCAAAATTTGATAAACGCTGCCAATACACATCAATATGTGGAAAACCTAAGGAGACACCTGCAACATGCCTTTGCATTTGCTCAAAGGAATTTAGAAAGAGCCGCAACTGCCACTAAAACCTATTATGATCTCAAAACATCCAAAAAGGAATATGAAATAAATGATAAAGTTTATCTTTATAACTTTGGAAGAGATCAGGTTAGGGAGAAGAAATTTCTTCCCTCATGGAAAGGTCCTTTTGTCATTACTGACAAAATATCTCCAGTGGCCTATAAAATACGGATCCCCAAAAATGAAGGTTTCATAGATAAATGGGTACATATAAATCAACTGCGGGCATGTCATCCCAGGTCCCAACTACAAGTCATAGAGGGAGAATGAAGTGTCATATCCCCAAATGCATTAAAGACATACTGTAATTTAAAGATGCCTAACTGATAAACATGAAAGCTCAAAATAACAAACTTTCTTCATAAGAGACTGTCTATGAGGTATACGGTTGATCCTCATCAAATACCACTGACTTTAAGCCAATTCAAATACATGTGTCCTACATCTATTTGAAGTTGGAAGGGGGATTTATGTCAGAGTATATGAATATTATGATGAATATTACATATGTGTACATATATATATATATATATATATATATATATGTATATTTTATACACTGTATATGTTAGATGAGAACTCAGGATTAATTAAACATGAGTTTGTTGAACACAGCTTCTAATACACGTCTATCAGGATTGACGATCAGTAGAGCCTTTTTGAAACACAAACATTTCTTTTCTAAAGGAAATAGCTCAGTGACCCTATTCATTTGACTATATATGCAGATTTTATAACCTCAGAACATTTGGTGAGGTGAGAAAAGAATGTGTTCAAGGACCCCTTTGGAATTTGACACGTGTGATACAACAGTTCTATCTCACTGAATCTCTATTTGAAGACTTACTGAAAAAACCCCTCTTGGGGGAAGGTGACACAAATAAAATCAAATACACATCTGCACTGCTGGCTAAACAGGAAATATGCTGTTTTAAAGACTCTTACAACTCCTCATGGATTGACCCCATGTGGAGCAATAAAGGCCTTGGAAAACACAGACAAATACTAAGGTGTGACTCTGGAAGTTCACGTAAGCAGACAGCAAATAAACATTTTTTTTTCTCTCTCTGTTTAAATACATGCCCCAGAATGTATTAAATATAGAAATTTGGGAAATTGTCTAAATTCTATATTATTATTACATGGGTATTTGCTAAGCTTGGGAGGTAACTGTTTTAGTCAGTCAAAAATGTGTAATAACCTCTGTTTTTGCTTATATTTTTCAGACAGATAAATTCAGATATACATAGAAATGATATATATGTTTTGAAAACACAAAAGATCTTACTTAGCCTCTGTGTTTTTAAGAATATAAATAAATACTTGTGGACCATACACATACTAATGATTGGATCATCTCTAATAATTATTTCTATTTTTATTGCAGACAACCATTGGTCATGAGCATCAATCTTAGAAAGAGACGGAATGCCGCATGAAATGAATTAAGTCATATCATATAAACATACAAATAAATGTTTATAAAGTTTCACATACATCTTTTAAAATATAGTGAGATGAAAATATGGAAGTTACTTTGATGTGATATGACTATGAGATATATATTTGATGTGATATAACTATGAAATATAAGTTATTTTAATATAATGTTAGATATGTGATGTTTCATATCAAAATGATCAGAAAATTCATTAAGATATAACTTATCCAAAACAAATATTATGAATAGTTGTCGCAGTAAATTATGATAAAAATAAATAACCATTTTATATAAAAAAAATTAACTGGCTTAAAAATGTCAGAAATGCTGTATTGTATTGCTATGTTGTACTGTATGCTGCCACCTGGTGTTATGTTGCGAGAACTACAGCCAGAAGGTTCTTTCTGGCTGTTAAAAATGAAATTTCCAAGGGCCAATCCGATTTAGACTTCCCAGATAACCAATGGGAAGGTCAGCTCCCGTAGTGCCACCCACATGATGTCATCAATGATTATATAATGGGAGTGTTGAATGCACAAGAGAGAGTTGTCTGTAACTTGTTGAAAATTAGTGATCTGATTTTGGCTGCGATATACCTGAAAAAAAAAAAAGTTCACTTCAGCAAGGAGCTTAAAACTTATCCTTGATTTGTGCAAAAACCTTCTTTCAAATGAGATGACCTAAAGACCGCTACGAATTGGTTCAAAATTGGTGAAGTATATTGTATTTTAAATTGGTAGTTATAAGCCTAGGTTTTGTTCAAATCTGTGTCTGAATTGGCTAAGTAACTCATCTATACAAGTTCTGATATTGTCGGTTAATTTTGTATTAGGATAAATTGCAGCTAAATAGCAGAATATATATTTTATCCTATTGTTTTATAAACACTGTTTAGAATTGTATTGCTTGGATGTTAAAGGTTTTTAGTCCCATTGTGTTAAATAAATAAGGCTGAATTGCGAAGGTATATTGTTCTGGGTTTTGTAAGAAGAATAGCATATCTTAAGAGTTGGTTCTAACGCATATAAACTTTTATTTAGTTTCCTTTTATTGCAAATATAGTTCAATATGTTTATGGATATTAACTAAATAAAAGAATTCAGATATTTATATTAATTGTATGGTCTAGTAGGTGCATGGTTGATAAGGGTTTCTATTTCTTTGTATTGTGTTTATAACCCTGCCATAAACTTATATATATTATTTGGATAGCACTGCTAAGATTTTCATAAATATACTGACAGTATATTGTGTACACCAGACATTACTGGCTGTAAAAGCACTAGTTGTGCACAGTATATTGTGTACACAAGACATTACTGGCTGTAAAAGCACTAGCTGTGCACAGTATATTGTGTACACCAGACATTACTGGCTGTAAAAGCACTAGTTGTGCACAGTATATTGTGTACATCAGACATTACTGGCTGTAAAAGCACTAGTTGTGCACAGTATATTGTGTACACCAGACATTACTGGCTGTAATACCACTAGCTTTGCACAGTATATTGTGTACACCAGACATTACTGGCTGTAAAAGCACTAGTTGTGCACATTATATTGTGCACACCAGACATTACTAGCTGTGCACAGTATTTTGTATACAACAGATATCACTTGCTGTAAAAGTACAGTATATGTCCCCCATTTATGAAGCTGCATAAGTAGCTTCGGGGACGTTTCAGCTTGTTCATGTGAGTCTTCAACCGAAAGTTAACAGCTGCTTCTTAACAAGTCCACAACCTCAGAGGTAGCAAACATCAGACATCCTGGACTTGTTCATCTGGGATGACTGCATCCTCTGCGTGTGCAAACTTCCAGCAGCGGATGTTGATATGGAGGCTCAGAATGACGAATCTTCTTAAATGGGGGCCATTGTATACACCCAGAAATCACTGGCTGTAATAGTACTAGTTGTGAACAGTATATTGTGTACACCAGACAGCACTGGCTGTTATAGTACTAGAAGGAAAAAGTTTTACATTAGCAGAAATAAAGTGTAGTGACACGAAAACTGAAGCAACAACTGATTATTATTCCTGCACAGGGTTACCTTAACAACATAGTAGTCTCTGCAGTTAGGGCAGCTGAAACTTACATTCCTTGCACTGTTACCTGTGTCTTAGCTGCCTAAACTAATATTCCCAGTCCTGTTGTCTTATTTCTGCTAAAGAAAGAAATAAAATTGCTACCTTCTATGGTGTACATAACACTGGCACAGCTAGCAGTGTTATTAATCAGTGACGTCTGGCTGCTGAGTAGGCACCTCTATTGTAATACATTTTGAAATATCTTATTTTAAAGGGGGAAAACAACTGTGAACTACAATGTGCTTGTATACATTACCATTACATACTGGTTCGCCATTACTCCATGTTCCATCACTTTTACAGGATCTAGAATGTGTTGCTGGTATCATCCTGTACCTAAAGCACATAAATAACATTTGCCCTTATTTCTAAGAATCGTACAGACTGCATTTATTCCCTACTCATAACCTGCTAATTTTTTTTTCACTTACTTGTAAATACCTGCTATTTTTAAAGTATAAAACATTCATTTAAATACAATATTAAAAAAGATACTTCTAGATAAAAATGCATATTAATACAGTTAAGTGACTTTAAATCTAATGTTCGCTAACCATTACGGGCAGATGACGAGTGGAGTGCAAAGGTTTGCGCACTAACAATGGGTTTATCGCTGATGTTTGCCCTTGTTGGGTTGAAAGTAAACACAATCACTTGATAGCAATCGCGATTTGCGCTAGAATGATTACCGTGTCCTCAGAGCTCTGGTTAATGGTTTTGCGAAACTAAAAAGTGACACAAAACCCATCAAAAATAAATTACAAAGTACAGTTCCACTCATAACAACACTATCTAATAAAAATTATTAAAAAAAATGTATTGCACACAAAAGTTATAAAGGCTCAAAGATATCTCAGGCAGGCAAAGGGATTAAGTATTTACAGACATAAATATATATATATACACATACAGTATCTCAAAAAAGTGAGTACACCCCTCACATTTTTGTAAATATTTTATTATAACTTTTAATGTGACCACACTTAAGAAATGACACTTTGCTACAATATAAAGTAGTGAGCGTACATCCTGTATAACAGTGTAAATTTGCTGCCCCCTCAAAATAACTCAACACACAGCCATTAATGTCTAAACCATTGGCAACAATAGTAAAGTGTCATTTCTTTAGTGTTGTCACATGAAAAGATATAATAAAATATTTACAAAAATGTGAGGGGTGTACTCACTTTTGTGAGATACTTTATCTAGACATTTATATATAAGTGCATTTTTGCAGTTAAAGGGATTTTAAACCCACATTTTTTCTTTAATGATTCAGATAGAGCATGCAATTTTAAGCAACTTTCCAATTTACTCACATTTTTGGTTCAGAACCCTGGATAGCGCTTGCTTATTGGTAGCTACATTTACCAAATCAATAAGCAAGCATAAACTAGGTTCTAAACCAAAAATGGGACGACTCTTAAGTTTTACATTCATTTTAACCCCTTAATGACCAAGGACGTGCAGGGTACGTCCTCCAAGAAAATGTCCTTAACGACCAAGGACGTACCCTGCACGTCTTTGGTCTTTGAAAGCAGTGGAAGCGATCCTGATCGCTTCCAGCTGCTTTCATGTTATTGCAGTGATGCCTCGATATAGAGGCATCCTGCAATAACTTTTTTAAGCAGTCTGATGCAGAGAGAGCCACTCTGTGGCCCTCTCTGCATCGGCTATTGATGGCTATGATCGTTGGTGGGTGGGAGCGTGTCCAGGGAGGCGAGTGGGTGGCCATCAGTAGAGGAGGGGGGCGGGATCGCGTGTGGGTGCGCGTGCACGTGCACGGGAGCGTGCGCGCGTGTGCACGGGAGCGCGCGCATGTGCACGGGAGCGTGCACGCGCGTGCACGTGTGAAACTGGCCATAAGCATTTAAGTTGAAGAGGCACAAGGTGGGACTCAGTGGGAGAGAGGGTGGGAATAAAAACTATTAATGATCTGGGAGAGGGTGGGGGGTTGGGTGTTAAGGGGGGTAAGCTACACTACAGAAAAACTTAAAATAAACATTTGATTTAAAACTGGGTACTGGCAGACAGCTGCCAGTACCCAATATGGTGCACAATAAGGCAGAGGAGGGGGGTAGAGAGCTGTTTGGGGGGGATCAGGGAGGTTGGGGCTTGGGGGGGGGGTCCTACACAGCAGAATTATTATTTTTTTAAAAACAAAACAAAAAAAAACTTTTATTTTAGTACTGGCACACTTTCTGCCAGTACTTAAGATGGCGGGGACAATTGTGGGGTGGGGGAGGGAAGACAGCTGTTTGGGAGGGATCAGGGGGTGTGATGTGTCAGGTGGGAGGCTGATCTCTACACTAAAGCTAAAATTAACCCTGCAAGCTCTCTATAAGCTACCTAATTAACCCCTTCACTGCTAGCCATAATACACGTGTGATGCGCAGCAGTATTTAGCGGCCTTCTAATTACCAAAAAGCAACGCCAAAGTCATATATGTCTGCTATTTCTGAACAAAGGGGATCCTAGAGAAGCATTTACAACCATGTGTGCCATAATTGCACAAGCTGTTAGTAAATAATTTCAGTGAGAAACATAAAATTGTGAAAAAATTTAGCGTTTTTTTCAATTTGATCGCATTTGGCGTGGAAATGGTGGCATGAAATATACCAAAATGTGCCTAGATCAATACTTGGGGTTGTCTACTGCACTACACTAAAGCTAAAATTAACCCTACAAGCTCCCTACATGCTCCCTAATTAACCCCTTCACTGCTGGGCATAATACACGCGTGGTGCGCAGTGGCATTTGGCAGCCATCTAATTACCAAAAAGCAACGCCAAAGCCATATATGTCTGCTATTTCTGAACAAAGGGGATCCCAGAGAAGCATTTACAACCATTTATGCCATAATTGCACAAGTTGTTTGTAAATAATTTCAGTGAGAAACCTAAAGTTTGTGAAAAAATTTGTGAAAAAGTGAACGATTTTTTTTATTTGATGGTATTTGGCGGTGAAATGGTGGCATGAAATATACCAAAATGGGCCTAGATCAATACTTTGGGATGTCTTCTAAAAAAAAATATATACATGTCAATTGATATTCAGGGATTCCTGAAAGATATCAGTGTCCCAATGTAACTAGCGCTAATTTTGAAAAAAAGTGGTTTGGAAATAGCAAAGTGCTACTTGTATTTATGGCCCTATAACTTGCAAAAAAGCAAAGAACATATAAACATTGGGTATTTCTAAACTCAGGACAAAATGTAGAAACTATTTAGCATGGGAGTTTTTTGGTGATTGTAGATGAGTAACAGATTTTGGGGGTCAAAGTTAGAAAAAGTGTGTTTTTTCCATTTTTTTCCTCATATTTTATAATTTTTTTTATAGTAAATTATAAGAAATGATGAAAATAATGGTATCTTTAGAAAGTCCATTTAATGGCGACAAAAACGATATATAATATGTGTGGGTACAGTAAATAAGTAAGAGGAAAATTACAGCTAAACTCAAATACCGCAAAAATGTAAAAATAGCCTTGGTCCCAAACGGACAGAAAATGGAAAAGTGCTGTGGTCATTAAGGGGTTAAATAAAGATAGCAAGAGAAACAAGAAGAATTGATAATATGAGTAAATTAGAAAGTTGCTTAAAATTGCATGCTCTATCTGAATTATTAAAGAAACAATTGGGGTTTAGTATGCCTTTAAGTAGATGAAAACGTAAAAATATAAATTATGCTTACCTGATAATTTCATTTTTGGGGAGAAATATCAGGGTATAAATGGTGCCAGAAGAACAAAATACAATTTAGGTCCGCCCAACGAAGCAATGGGCGGGAGTAGTGGACTCTCCTCCCCACGATGGAAATTAAATTATCAGGTAAGCATAATTTATATTTTCCATCTAAAGGGGAGGAGAGTCCATGGCTTTATTCATTACTTGTTGGAAACAAATACCCAAGCTCTAGAGGACACTGAATGAAAAATGGGAGGGCTAAAAGGCGGACTCTAATCTGAGGGCACCACAGCCTGCAAAACCTTTCTCCCAAAAACCGCTTCCACAGAAGCGAAAACGTCAAATTTGTAAAACTTTGTAAAAGTATGTAAGGAGGACCAGGTAGCCGCCTTACAAATCTGCTCCATAGAAGCCTCATTCTAAAAGGCCCAAGTAGAAAGCCACAGCTCTAGTGGAATTATGCTTATGTCCCGCTGCCTCATAGGCTAAGCGAATCATGCTCCTCAACCAAAAAGACAAAGAAGTTCTGACCGTTGCACTTCCCTGAATACACCACAAACAGAGATGTAGACTGTCTGAAATCCTTAGTAGCCTGAAGGTAAAACTTCAGGGCACGAACTACATCCAAATTATGAAGTAACCTCTCCTTTGGAGAAGAAGGGTTAAGACACAAAGAAAGAACAACTATTTCCCGATTGATGTTACGATCAGACACAACCTTAGGAAGAAATCCTAATCCAGTGCGAAAAAAAGCCTTATCGGCGTGAAAAACCAAATAAGGAGGCTCCCATTGCAAGGCCGCCAGCTCAGAAACTCTGCGTGCCGATTAAATAGCCAACAGGAAGAGGACCTTCCAAGAAACAGTCGTATTGTCAATAGAGTGCATAGGTTCAAACGGAACCCTCTGCAAAACCTTAAGAACTAAGTTTAAGCTCCAGGGAGGAGCAGACTGCCTGAAGACAGGCTTGATTCTAGACAGACCCCAAACGTCAGGAAGCTCAACGAGACTCTTGTGCAACAAGACAGATAATGCCGAAATCTGTCCCTTTAAGGAACTGGCATCAAGCCCCTTCTCCAGACCCTCCTTGAGAAAGGAAAGAATCCTGGATACCTTAACCTTATGCCAAGGATACCCATGTGACTCACACCAGGACAAATAAGTCCTCCACATCTTATGATAGATGCGATGAGTGACCAGCTTCCTGACCTGAACTAGAGTATCAATCATCCTCTCAGAAAAACCTCATTTGGCCAAGACTAAGTGTTCAATCTCCACGCAGTCAGCCTCAGAGAATCTAGATTTTGATGTTGAAAGGGACCCTGTTACAGCAGATCCCTGCAACAGAGTAACCTCCAAGGAGGAGAGGATGACATCCCCACCAGATCCACAAATCCCGTCCTCCTCAGCCACGGCGGAGTGATCAGAATGGCCGAATCTCGCTCCTGCTTGATGTGGGCCACTACACGAGGAAGAAGCGGTAACGGTGGAAAAATGTAAGCTAGGTTGAATCCCCAAGGAACCGCTAAGGCATCTATCAGCTCTGCCTGGGGATACCTTGACCTCGACCTGGGTAGCTTGCATTTGAGTCTGGACGCCATGAGATCTATCTCCGGCATTCCCCATCTGAAACAAATCTCTGCAAACATTCCCCCGGATGAAAGGACTGCCTGCTGAGAAAGTTTGCTTCCCAGTTGTCCACACCCGGAATGTGGATCGCTGAGAGCGAGCAGTTGTGGGACTCCACCCATTCCAAAATCCGAGACACCTCCCTCATTGCTAGGGAGCTTCTCGTACCCCCCTGATGGTTGATGTAAGCCACCAAGGTAATGTTGTCGGTCTGGAATCTGATGAAGCTGAATGACCCCAGAGGAGGCCACGCCTTCAGAGCATTGTAGATTGCTCGAAGTTCCAGAATGTTTATCGGGAGGAGAGACTCCTCCCGGGTCCATTTTCCTTGTGCCATCCTGGCACCCCAAACAGCTCCCCATCCTACCAGACTCGCGTCCATGGTCACAATCTCCTAGGACGGTCTCAGGAAGGATGTCCCCAGGGACAGTTGTTCCGGACAGATCCCCCAAAAGAGGGAGCTCCGAGTCCGAATGTCCAGGGATATCGGCTGTGATATATCTGAATGATCGCCGATCCACTGTCTCAACATGCACAACTGAAGAGGTCTGAGATGGAACCTGGCGAATGGAATGACATCTATGCTGGAAACCATGAGTCCGATCACCTCCATACATAGGGCCACCGAGGGACTTGGAGGACGACTGAAGAGCCAGACAGGAGGATGCAATCTTCCTGCATCACTGATCTGTGAGAAATATCTTCATGGATATAGAGTCTATTATTGTGCCCAGGAACTCCACCCTGTTGCTGGGAACCAGGGAACTCTTTCCTGAGTTGATCTTCTAACCGTGAGATTAGAGCAGGAGAAGAAGGGCCCTCGAGTGGTCCTGTGTGAGACTGAACGTCGGTACCTGGACTAGGATGTTGTCCAGGTAGGGCACCACAGCAATGCCTCTGGATCTGGCCACTGCAAGTAGTGCCCCCAGAACCTTCGTGAAGACTCTCAGGGCCGTCGCCAGACCAAACGGAAAGGCCACAAACTGGAAGTGTTGGTCCAGAAACGCAAATCTCAGGAACCTGAAGTGATCCCTGTGGATTAGTACATGAAGGTAAGCATCCTTCAAATCTATTGTCGTCATGAACTGTCCCTCTTGAACTAGGGGCAGAATAGATCTGATTGTTTCCATTTTGCTTGATGCGGGCCACTACACAAGGAAGAAGTGGTAACAGAGGAAAAATGTAAGCTAGGTTGAATCCCCAAGGAACCGCTAAGGCATCTATCAGCTCTGCCTGGGGATCCCTTGACCTCGACCCGGGTAGCTTGCATTTGAGTCTGGACGCCATGAGATCTATCTCCGGCATTCCCCATCTGAAACAAATCTCTGCAAACACCTCGGGGTGATGAGACCATTCCCCCGGATGAAAGGACTGCCTGCTGAGAAAATCCGCTTCCCAGTTGTCCACACCCAGAATGTGGATCGCTGAGAGCAAGCAGTTGTGGGACTCCACCCATTCCAAAATCCGAGACACCTCCCTCATTGCTAGGGAGCTTCTCGTACCCCCGATGGTTGATGTAAGCCACCGAGGTAATGTTGTCGGTCTGGAATCTGATGAAGCTGAATGACCCCAGAGGAGGCCACGCCTTCAGAGCATTGTAGATTGCTCAAAGTTCCAGAATGTTTATCGGGAGGAGACTCGCGTCCGTGGTCACAATCTCCCAGGACGGTCTCAGGAAGGATGTCCCCAGGGACAGTTGTTCTGGGCAGATCCACCAAAAGAGGGAGCTCTGAGTCCGAACGTCCAGGGATGTCTGCTGTGACAGATCTGAATGATCTCAACATGCACAACTGAAGAGGTCAGAGATGGAACCTGGCGAATGGAATGACATCTATGCTGGAAACCATGAGTCCGATTACCTCCATACATAGGGCCACCGAGGGACTTGGAGGACGACTGAAGAGCCAGACAGGAGGATGCAATCTTCCTGCATCGCTGATCTGTGAGAAATATCTTCATGGATATAGAGTCTATTATCATGCCCAGGAACTCCACCCTGTTGCTGGGAACCAGGGAACTAATTCCTGAGTTTATCTTCCAACCGTGAGATTGGAGCAGGAGAAGAAGGGCCCTCGAGTGGTCCTGTGTGAGACTGAATGATGGCGCCTGGACTAGGATGTTGTCCAGGTAGGGCACCACAGCAATGCCTCTGGATCTGGCCACTGCAAGTAGTGCCCCCAGAATCTTCGTGAAGACTCCCGGGGCCGTCGCCAGACCAAAAGAAAGGGCCACAAACTGGAAGTGTTGGTCCAGAAGCGCAAATCTCAGGAACCTGAAGTGATCCCTGTGGATTGGTACATGAAGTTAAGCATCGTCATGAACTGTCCCTCTTGAACTAGGGGCAGAATAGATCTGATTGTTTCCATTTTAAACAATGTAACAGCCAGAAATCTGTTTAGGTCTAGAATCGGGCGGAACATGCCCTCCTTCTTTGAGACCACAAAAAGGTTTGAATAGTACCCTAGTCCCCTCTCTGCCGGGGGTACTGGTACAATAATTCCTAGAGAAGAGAGATCCCTCACACACTCTAGAAATGCTTTACTCTTTTCTGGTCTTGCAGACAGATTTGACAAGAGGAATCTGCCCCTTGGCGGATGACATCTGAATCCTATCCTGTACCCTTGGGCGACAACCTCCAGAACCCAAGGGTCCTGAACGTCCTGCAACCAGGCTTCTGAGAAGAGATAATCTGCCCCCTACTTGGTCCAGAGACCGGTCAGGGGCCGCCCCTTCATGCTGATTTGACTCAGCGGGCTTCTTGTTCTTAACATGTTTTCCAACTTTTTATCCATGGGCTCCTTAAACAATGAACTATCCTCAAGTGGAATAGTCGTCCGCTTCACGAGCATAGAGATGGCACCATCCACTTTAGGGACAGTCCCCTAGGCTCGAGCTGAGAGTCCGGAACGGGGAACAGTTTCTTAAAGGAAGAAGAAGGGGAAAAGGAAGAACCTAATCGCTCCCATTCATTCTTAATAATATTAGCCATCTTAACGGGAACCGGGAAGTTCTGAGGTACCACCCTGTCCTCATATACTTTATCAAGCTTAGGAATCGAAGGTACCTCTGGAAGCTTCGGTTCCGGAACCTACAGAGTAGCAAAGCACTTGCTTCAGCAAAAAGCGCAAATTCTCCATCCTAAACCTAAAGTCAGGCTCCTCCGCAGCTGGAGGATTAGAAGACACGGATTTCGACCAAGAAAGGGCCTCCTCCGAAGAGTCGGATTGAGCCTCATCAGCAGATAAAGCTTTTGATATTTCCATAGGCGTAGAAAAACCCTGGGCCGGACCGCCAAGATGCGTCCTATGCTTGCACTTAGGAAAACGTGGTAAAGCATGGATCACCTTCGATACCGCCGTTTGCAGTTGATCCACAAAATCTAATGGCCAGCGAAGCTCTCCCGTAGAAGTAATGGTTGGACCCTGGGATGCTGCATGTGTAATAGGAGATGGATGAAGGGAACGCACCTCACAGGACGGACAACCCTCAGAGGTGGACGGCTCAGTAGTACTAGACATCCTCTTATTTTTAGATGTCGCAACATTATCAAGGCATGTGGAACATAGTTGAGCAAGCTGATCTACCAGAACCTCCTCACAATAAACACAGGTATGAGACTTTGTTAAAGAGGGAGTACTGTCTAACGAGTCAGAGTCCTCAATAGCTTGCGCTTTTATTATGGACTAGATTTTAATAATAAAAATAAGCACCTTTATAACTTTCAATGGCCGGGGCACTTACCACCTCCTATGACCCGGACTACAGAAACCGCTTTGTCTCCTGAGGAAGTTGCCTAGGCCATACCCGGTCACATGGAGTGCCTCGCAGGACCGCCCTTGCACAAGGGAAAAAAAGTGTCAAAACGGCCGCGCAAATACTCCCGGAAGTGATGACACTGCTAGATAATGCATACGATCCTTGCTAAACGTCTCCTTATGCTGGGTGTCAGTCCTTAGTGATTTACATTCAGGAGGAGAGGTCATGAAAAGAAGAAGTCTTTTGAACAAATGATATGCAGTGTGCCGTCCGTGGGAGCTTCCTCCTCCCTCTCCTCCTCCCTCCCAGAGCAGTCAGTAGTTACAATAATAACACAGAAACCGGCTCTGCTTACTGAGCATAAAAAAAACTGTGTGTGTGGGGGGAGTTAAAAACATAAACACAGTAGTTATAAGTATTTTATTTCAATTTCTGCATAACATGTTTTATATACATTAACTGGGAAATGAAATATATTTATACCCTCACTGAGAAATAACTTTTCAGACACTGCAGCTCACACGCTGCAGGCAGAGATGTGATTCCTTCCTCTAAGTACTGTGTATGCATAGATAATATGGTGTGTGTATCACATGACTGCATCATGACCATGTGACTACTGAGCCCTGTAACGCACGCTACAATATGGCAGTTTACATAGGAAATCAAGCACTGCTCACACGCTGCAGGCAGAGATGTGATTCCTTCCTCTAAGTACTGTGTATGCATAGATAATATGGTGTGTGTATCACATGACTGCATCATGACCATGTGACTACTGAGCCCTGTAACGCACGCTACAATATGGCAGTTTACATAGGAAATCAAGCACTGCCTCAACACAATCTCCTTCAAAAGTTTGGGCTAAGAGGAACAGATAAAATAGGCAGCAGTGATTACTTTATTTTTTTAATAAGAAAAAGTAGGTTTTGGGGATTATTAGAAGTCAGGAATTAAGGGTCCCTTTAACAGCTCTTTTGCTACAAAACAAAACAAACACCCCGTAACAGTATACAACCCCCCACCCCTCAAACCCACAAAAAAAAAAATTAAAACCTAATCTACCCATTGCCCTGAAAAGGGCATTTGTATGGGCATTGCCATTAAAACTTAAATTATGCTTACCTGATCATTTTCTTTTCTTCAGAAGGAAAGAGTCCACAGCTACATTCATTACTTTTGGGAAATAAGAACCTGGCCACTAGGAGGAGGCAAAGACACCCCAGCCAAAGGCTTATATACTCCTCCCACTTCCCTCATCCCCCAGTCATTCTGCCGAGGAACAAGGAACAGTAGAAGAAATACCAGGGTGAAAAGGTGCCAGAAGAATAGAAAATAACAGACGCCCCACAGAAAAAAAAACGGACGAGGAGATATGGACTCTTTCCATTTGAAGAAAAGAAAATTATCAGGTAAGCATAATTTAAGTTTTTCTTCATAAATAGAAAGAGTCCACAGCTGCATTCATTACTTTTGGGAAAACAATACCCAAGCTATAGAGGACACTGAATGCGAAAACAAGAGGGTACAATAGGCGGCCCATTCTGAGGGGACCAGGCCTGGAAAAACCACACCCCAACCAAACCCCGCTTCGACCGAAGCCGGGAAAAAAACTAAAAAGGAAAAGGCCCCAAGGACACTGACCCGCAGATAGTCCAAAGGCCTAACTAGAGACCGCAAAAGCAGACTCACTGAGCCAACACACCTCCAGGAGAGACCGTTGCGTCGCCCAGCAGTCGGTCCTAACACAACCCTTACTAGCACCAGTAGTAACCGCCAAAGTCCCCAAAAGGGAGAGGACAAGGAGGAACCACAGGAATACCCAAAGGGTACAGCAAGATCTCATAAAGGAAAAAAAAACTAAAAAGTAAGCCAAGCCCACAGAGACCCACTGGGTGCAGAGAACAAGGTGAGATGACACCCAGACCAAGCAGAACCACAAGGTTCGAAGCAGGCATCGGCAAGGAGAAGAAACATCTCCCAACATTGTGCAACAGCCTGAAAAAAACAGCTGAAGACGAAATCCTCAAACTGTCAGAACTCAAAATATTGAGCAACAGAAACAATGCGTGTAGCAAACCCAGAAGGAAAACATTGGAGTCCATAACACACTGCCATCCGCAGGAAGACACAGAAGAAAAACATAATTTATGCTTACCTGATAAATTCCTTTCTTCTGTTGTGTGATCAGTCCACGGGTCATCATTACTTCTGGGATATAACTCCTCCCCAACAGGAAATGCAAGAGGATTCACCCAGCAGAGCTGCATATAGCTCCTCCCCTCTACGTCAGTCCCAGTCATTCGACCAAGAATCAACGAGAAAGGAGTAACCAAGGGTGAAGTGGTGACTGGAGTATAATTTAAAAAATATTTACCTGCCTTAAAAACAGGGCGGGCCGTGGACTGATCACACAACAGAAGAAAGGAATTTATCAGGTAAGCATAAATTATGTTTTCTTCTGTTATGTGTGATCAGTCCACGGGTCATCATTACTTCTGGGATACCAATACCAAAGCAAAAGTACACGGATGACGGGAGGGATAGGCAGGCTCATTATACAGAAGGAACCACTGCCTGAAGAACCTTTCTCCCAAAAATAGCCTCCGAAGAAGCAAAAGTATCAAATTTGTAAAATTTGGAAAAAGTATGAAGCGAAGACCAAGTTGCAGCCTTGCAAATCTGTTCAACAGAGGCCTCATTCTTAAAGGCCCAAGTGGAAGCCACAGCTCTAGTGGAGTGGGCTGTAATTCTTTCAGGAGGCTGCTGTCCAGCAGTCTCATAGGCTAAACGTATTATGCTACGAAGCCAAAAAGAGAGAGAGGTAGCAGAAGCTTTTTGACCTCTCCTCTGTCCAGAATAAACGACAAACAGGGAAGAAGTTTGACGAAAATCTTTAGTTGCCTGCAAGTAGAACTTGAGGGCACGAACTACATCCAGATTGTGTAGAAGACGTTCCTTCTTTGAAGAAGGATTTGGACACAAGGATGGAACAACAATCTCTTGATTGATATTCCTGTTAGTAACTACCTTAGGTAAGAACCCAGGTTTAGTACGCAGAACTACCTTGTCTGAGTGAAAAATCAGATAAGGAGAATCACAATGTAATGCTGATAACTCAGAGACTCTTCGAGCCGAGGAAATAGCCATTAAAAACAGAACTTTCCAAGATAACAATTTTATATCAATGGAATGAAGGGGTTCAAACGGAACACCCTGTAAAACGTTAAGAGCTAAGTTTAAACTCCATGGTGGAGCAACAGCTTTAAACACAGGCTTGATCCTAGCTAAAGCCTGACAAAAAGCCTGGACGTCTGGATTTTCTGACAGACGCCTGTGTAACAAGATGGACAGAGCTGAAATCTGTCCCTTTAATGAACTAGCCGATAAACCCTTTTCTAAGCCTTCTTGTAGAAAGGACAAGATCCTAGAGATCCTAACCTTACTCCAGGAGTAACGTTTGGATTCACACCAGTATAGGTATTTACGCCATATTTTATGGTAAATCTTTCTGGTAACAGGCTTCCTAGCCTGTATCAGGGTATCAATAACCGACTCAGAAAAACCACGTTTTGATAAAATCAAGCGTTCAATTTCCAAGCAGTCAGCTTCAGAGAAGTTAGATTTTGATGTTTGAACGGACCCTGTATCAGAAGGTCCTGTCTTAGAGGTAGAGACCAAGGCGGACAGGATGACATGTCCACTAGATCTGCATACCAAGTCCTGCGTGGCCATGCAGGTGCTATTAGAATCACTGATGCTCTCTCCTGTTTGATTTTGGCAATCAATCGAGGAAGCAGCGGGAAGGGTGGAAACACATAAGCCATCCCGAAGTTCCAAGGTGCTGTCAAAGCATCTATCAGAACCGCTCCCGGATCCCTGGATCTGGACCCGTAGTGAGGAAGCTTGGCGTTCTGGCGAGACGCCATGAGATCTATCTGTGGTTTGCCCCAACGTCGAAGTATTTGGGCAAAGACCTCCGGATGAAGTTCCCACTCCCCCGGATGAAAAGTCTGGCGACTCAAGAAATCCGCCTCCCAGTTCTCCACTCCCGGGATGTGGATTGCTGACAGGTGGCAAGAGTGAGACTCTGCCCATCGAATTATCTTTGATACTTCCATCATTGCTAGGGAGCTTCTTGTCCCTCCCTGATGGTTGATGTAAGCTACAGTCGTGATATTGTCCGACTGAAACCTGATGAACCCCCGAGTTGTTAATTGGGGCCAAGCCAGAAGGGCATTGAGAACTGCTCTCAATTCCAGAATGTTTATTGGAAGGAGACTCTCCTCCTGATTCCATAATCCCTGAGCCTTCAGAGAATTCCAGACAGCGCCCCAACCTAGTAGGCTGGCGTCTGTTGTTACAATTGTCCAGTCTGGCCTGCTGAATGGCATCCCCCTGGACAGGTGTGGCCGATGAAGCCACCATAGAAGAGAATTTCTGGTCTCTTGATTCAGATTCAGAGTAGGGGACAAATCTGAGTAATCCCCATTCCACTGACTTAGCATGCATAATTGCAGCGGTCTGAGGTGTAGGCGTGCAAAAGGTACTATGTCCATTGCCGCTACCATTAAGCCGATCACCTCCATGCATTGAGCTACTGACGGGTGTTGAATGGAATGAAGGACACGGCATGCATCTTGAAGCTTTGTTAACCTGTCCTCTGTCAGGTAAATCTTCATTTCTACAGAATCTATAAGAGTCCCCAAGAATGGAACTCTTGTGAGAGGAAAAAGAGAACTCTTCTTTTCGTTCACTTTCCATCCATGCGACCTTAGAAATGCCAGAACTAACTCTGTATGAGACTTGGCAGTTTGAAAGCTTGAAGCTTGTATTAGAATGTCGTCTAGGTACGGAGCTACCGAAATCCCTCGCGGTCTTAGTACCGCCAGGAGGGCACCTAGAATCTTTGTGAAGATTCTTGGGGCCGTAGCCAATCCGAATGGAAGAGCTACAAACTGGTAGTGCCTGTCTAGGAAGGCAAACCGTAGATACCGGTGATGATCTTTGTGGATCGGTATGTGAAGGTAAGCATCTTTTAAATCCACTGTGGTCATGTACTGACCCTTTTGGATCATGGGCAAGATTGTCCGAATAGTTTCCATTTTGAACGATGGAACTCTTAGGAATTTGTTTAGAATCTTTAAATCTAAGATTGGTCTGAAAGTTCCCTCTTTTTTGGGAACCACAAACAGGTTTGAGTAGAACCCTTGTCCTTGTTCCGACCGCGGAACCGGATGGATCACTCCCATTAATAACAGATCTTGTACACAGCGTAGAAACGCTTCTTTCTTTATCTGGTTTGTTGACAATCTTGACAGATGAAATCTCCCTCTTGGGGGAGATAATTTGAAGTCTAGAAGGTATCCCTGAGATATGATCTCTAGCGCCCAGGGATCCTGAACATCTCTTGCCCAGGCCTGGGCGAAGAGAGAAAGTCTGCCCCCCACTAGATCCGGTCCCGGATTGGGGGCTCTCGGTTCATGCTGTCTTTGGGGCAGCAGCAGGTTTCCTGGCCTGTTTGCCCTTGTTCCAGGACTGGTTGGGCTTCCAGCCTTGCCTGTAACGAGCAACAGCTCCTTCCTGTTTTGGTGCAGTGGAGGTTGATGCTGCTCCTGTTTTGAAATTCCGAAAGGGACGAAAATTAGACTGTCTAGCCTTAGCTTTGGCTTTGTCTTGAGGTAGGGCGTGGCCCTTACCTCCTGTAATGTCAGCGATAATTTCTTTCAAACCGGGCCCAAATAAGGACTGCCCCTTGAAAGGTATATTAAGTAATTTGGACTTAGAAGTAACATCAGCTGACCAGGATTTTAGCCACAGTGCCCTACGTGCCTGTATGGCGAATCCTGAGTTCTTAGCCGTAAGTTTGGTTAAATGTACTACGGCCTCCGAAATGAATGAATTAGCTAGTTTAAGGACTCTAAGCCTGTCCATAATGTCGTCTAGCGTAGATGAACTAAGGTTCTCTTCCAGAGACTCAATCCAAAATGCTGCCGCAGCCGTAATCGGCGCGATACATGCAAGGGGTTGCAAAATAAAACCTTGTTGAACAAACATTTTCTTAAGGTAACCCTCTAATTTTTTATCCATTGGATCTGAAAAAGCACAGCTATCCTCCACCGGGATAGTGGTACGCTTAGCTAGAGTAGAAACTGCTCCCTCCACCTTAGGGACCGTTTGCCATAAGTCCCGAGTGGTGGCGTCTATTGGAAACATCTTTCTAAATATTGGAGGGGGTGAGAACGGCACACCGGGTCTATCCCACTCCTTAGTAACAATTTCAGTTAATCTCTTAGGTATAGGAAAAACGTCAGTACTCGCCGGTACCGCAAAGTATTTATCCAACCTACATAGTTTCTCTGGTATTGCAACGGTGTTACAATCATTGAGAGCTGCTAAGACCTCCCCTAGTAATACACGGAGGTTCTCCAATTTAAATTTAAAATTTGAAATATCTGAATCCAATCTGTTTGGATCAGAACCGTCACCCACAGAATGAAGCTCTCCGTCCTCATGCTCTGCAAGCTGTGACGCAGTATCAGACATGGCCCTAGTATTGTCAGCGCACTCTGTTCTCACCCCAGAGTGATCACGCTTGCCTCTTAGTTCTGGTAATTTAGACAAAACTTCAGTCATAACAGTAGCCATATCTTGTAATGTTATCTGTAATGGCCGCCCAGATGTACTAGGCGCCATAATATCACGCACCTCCCGGGCGGGAGATGCAGGTACTGCCGCGTGAGGCGAGTTAGTCGGCATAACTCTCCCCTCGCAGATTGGTGAAATTTGTTCACATTGTACAGATTGACTTTTATTTAAAGTAGCATCAATACAGTTAGTACATAAATTTCTATTGGGCTCCACCTTGGCATTGGAACAAATGACACAGATATCTTCCTCTGAGTCAGACATGTTTAACACACTAGCAATAACTTGCAACCTGGTTATAATCTTTTTTAGCAAAAACGTACTGTGCCTCAAAGAGGTACTTAAACGATTAAATGACAGTTGAGATAATGAACTGAGAAACAGTTATAGCATCAACTTTAAAACAACACAACTTTTAGCAAAGGTTTTGTTCCCATTAGTAAGATAACATAACTAAATTTGACATAAAAATTATTGAGTAACGTCTTTATCCACAGTCAATATAAAAAATTCTCACAGCTCTGCTGAGAGAATGTACCTCCCTTCAAGAAGTTTGAAGACCCCTGAGATCTGTCAGAGATGAACCGGATCATGCAGGAAAAATAACAATAGCTGACTGGAAATTGTTGATGCGTAGCAAAGAGCGCCAAAAACGGCCCCTCCCTCTCACACACAGCAGAGAAGAGAAACGAAACTGTCACAATTCAAAGCAAACTACTGCCAAGTGGAAAATAAAGCCCAAACATTTATTTACTCAGTACCTCAGCAATGTAAACGATTCTACATTCCAGCAAAAACGTTTAACATGATATAATACTTATTAAAAAGATTAGTGACCTTTAACAGAGTAGTTCCGGTGAAGTACCATTCCCAGAATACTGAAGTGTATACATACATGTCATTATAACGGTATAGCAGGATTTTCTCATCAATTCCATTCAGAAAATAAAAACTGCTACATACCTCAATGCAGATTCATCTGCCCCTGTCCCCTGATCTGAAGCTTTTACCTCCCTCAGATGGCCGAGAACAGCAATATGATCTTAACTACTCCGGTTAAAATCATAGTAAAAACTCTGGTAGATTCTTCCTCAAAGTCTGCCAGAGAAGTAATAACACGCTCCGGTGCTATTATAAAATAACAAACTTTTGATTGAAGTCATAAAAACTAAGTATAATCACCATAGTCCTCTCACACATCCTATCTAGTCGTTGGGTGCAAGAGAATGACTGGGACTGACGTAGAGGGGAGGAGCTATATGCAGCTCTGCTGGGTGAATCCTCTTGCATTTCCTGTTGGGGAGGAGTTATATCCCAGAAGTAATGATGACCCGTGGACTGATCACACATAACAGAAGAAATACTATCTGTAAGGAAGGAGCAGCCGAACAAAAACAGAATTTATGCTTACCTGATAAATTACTTTCTCTTGTGGTGTATCCAGTCCACGGATTCATCCTTTACTTGTGGGATATTCTCCTTCATAACAGGAAGTGGCAAAGAGAGCACACAGCAGAGCTGTCCATATAGCTCCCCCTCTAGCTCCACCCCCCAGTCATTCGACCGAAGGTTAGGAAGAAAAAGGAGAAACCATAGGGTGCAGTGGTGACTGTAGTTTAAACCAAAAATCTACCTGACTAATAGCCAGGGCGGGCCGTGGACTGGATACACCACAAGAGAAAGTAATTTATAAGGTAAGCATAAATTCTGTTTTCTCTTGTAAGGTGTATCCAGTCCACGGATTCATCCTTTACTTGTGGGATACCAATACCAAAGCTTTAGGACACGGATGAAGGGAGGGAACAAGACAGGTACCTTAAACGGAAGGCACCACTGCTTGTAAAACCTTTCTCCCAAAAATAGCCTCCGAAGAAGCAAAAGTATCGAATTTGGAAAATTTGGAAAAAGTATGCAGCGAAGACCAAGTCGCTGCCTTACAAATCTGTTCAACAGAAGCCTCATTTTTAAAAGCCCATGTGGAAGCCACTGCTCTGGTAGAATGAGCAGTACTTGTTGCAGGAGGCTGCTGGCCAGCAGTCTCATAGGCCAAACGGATGATGCTTTTCAGCCAAAAGGAAAGAGAGGTAGCAGTCGCCTTCTGACCTCTCCTCTTACCAGAATAGATAACAAACAATGAAGTTGTTTGTCTGAAATCCTTAGTTGCTTGTAAATAGAACTTTAAAGCACGAACCACATCAAGATTGTGTAACAGACGTTCCTTCGTTGAAGAAGGATTAGGACACAGAGAAGGAACAACAATTTCCTGGTTAATATTCTTATTAGACACAACCTTAGGAAGAAAACCGGGTTTGGTACGCAAAACTACCTTATCTGCATGGAAAACCATGTAAGGTGAATCACACTGTAAAGCAGATAACTCTGAAATTCTTCGAGCAGAGGAGATAGCTACCAAAAACAAAACTTTCCAAGATAAAAGCTTAATATCTATGGAATGTAAAGGTTCAAACGGAACCCCTTGCAGAACTGAAAGAACTAAATTCAGACTCCATGGCGGAGCCACAAGTCTATAAACAGGCTTGATTCTGACTAAAGCCTGACTAAACGCTTGAACGTCTGGTACTTCTGCCAGGCGTTTGTGTAAAAGAATAGACAAAGCAGATATCTGTCCTTTTAAGGAACTAGCTGACAATCCTTTCTCCAATCCATCTTGAAGAAAGGACAATATCCTGGGAATCCTAATCTTACTCCATGAGTAACCCTTGGATTCACACCAACAAAGATATTTTCGCCAAATCTTATGGTATATTTTCCTGGTGACAGGCTTTCTAGCCTGAATCAGGGTATCAATAACCGACTCAGAGAAACCGCGCTTTGATAGAATTAGGCGTTCAATCTCCAAGCAGTCAGACGCAGAGAAATCAGATTTGGATGTATGAAAGGACCTTGAAGTAGAAGGTCCTGCCTCATTGGCAGAGTCCATGGTGGAACGGATGACATGTCCACTAGGTCTGCATACCAGGTCCTGCGTAGCCACGCAGGCGCTATTAGAATCACCGACGCCCTCTCCTGCTTGATTCTGGCAACCAGATGAGGAAGGAGAGGAAACGGCGGAAAAACATAGGCCAGATTGAAGGACCAAGGCGCTGCTAGAGCATCTATCATCACCGCCTGGGGATCCCGGGACCTGGACCCATAAAGAGGAAGTTTGGTGTTCTGACGGGACACCATCAGATCCAATTCTGGAGTGCCCCACTCCCCCGGGTGAAAAGTCTGATGACTTAGAAAATCCGCCTCCCAGTTGTCTACTCCTGGGATGTGAATTGCTGAGAGATGGCAAGAGTGATCCTCCGCCCAACTGATTATTTTGGTTACTTCCATCATTGCTAAGGAACTCATTGTTCCCCCTTGATGATTGACGTAAGCTACAGTCGTGATGTTGTCCGACTGAAATCTGATGAATTTGGCCGCAGCTAGCTGAGGCCATGCCTGAAGTACGTTGAATATCGCCCTCAGTTCTAGAATGTTTATCGGGAGAAGAGCTTCTTCCCGAGACCATAAGCCCTGGGCTTTCAGGGAGTCCCAGACTGCACCCCAGCCCAACAGACTGGCGTCGGTCGTTACGATGATCCACTCTGGTCTGCGGAAACACATTCCCTGAGACAGGTGATCCTGAGACAACCACCAGAGAAGAGAATCTCTGGTCCCCTGGTCCAACTGTATTTGAGGAGACAAATCTGCATAATCCCCATTCCACTGTTTGAGCATGCATAGTTGCAGTGGTCTGAGGTGTATCCGAGCAAAAGGGACTATGTCCATTGCCGCTACCATTAGTCCGATTGTCTCCATGCACTGAGCCACAGATGGCCGAGGAATGGAATGAAGACCTCAGCAAGTGGTTAAGAGTTTTAACTTTCTGACCTCCGTCAGAAATATTTTCATTTCTACCGAGACTAATAGAGTTCCTAGGAAGGAAACTCTTGTGAGGGGGGAGAGAGAACTCTTTTTTATGTTCACCTTCCACCCGTGAGACCTCAGAAAGGCCAATACAATTTCTGTGTGAGACTTGGCTCTTTGGAAAGTCGACGCCTGAATTAAGATGTCGTCCAGATAAGGCGCCACAGCTATACCCCGCGGTCTTAGAACCTCCAGGAGGGACCCTAGCACCTTTGTGAAAATTCTGGGAGCAGTGGCCAACCCGAAAGGAAGAGCCACAAACTGATAATGCTTGTCCAGAAAGGCGAATCTGAGAAACTGGTGATGATCTTTGTGGATAGGAATGTGCAAATACGAATCCTTTAAATCCACGGTAGTCATATATTGACCCTCCTGGATCATTGGTAAGATAGTCCGAATGGTCTCCATCTTGAATGATGGGACTCTGAGGAAATTGTTTAGAATTTTGAGATCCAAGATTGGTCTGAAAGTTCCTTCTTTTTTTGGGAAACACAAACAGGTTTGAGTAAAAACCCAGCCCTTGTTCCACAATTGGAACTGGGTGGATCACTCCCATTGTATGTAGGTCTTCTACACAGCGTAAGAACGCCTCTTTCTTTGTCTGGTCTGTAGACAGACGAGAAATGTGGAACCTTCCCCTTGGAGGGGAGTCCTTGAATTCTAGAAGATATCCCTGGGATATAATCTCTAAGGCCCAAGGATCGTGTACATCTCTTGCCCAGGCCTGAGCGAAGAGAGAGAGTCTGCCCCCTACTAGATCCGGTCCCGGATCGGGGGCTACCCCTTCAGGCTGTCTTGGAGGCAGCTGCCGGCTTCTTGGCCTGTTTACCCTTGTTCCAGCCCTGGTAAGGTTTCCAGGCTGCCCTGGGTTGGAAAGTGTTACCCTCTTGCTTTGCAGCAGGGGAGGATGAAGCGAGACCGCTCCTGAAATTCCGAAAGGAACGAAAATTATTTTGTTTGTTCTTTGTCTTAAAGGACTTGTCCTGAGGGAGAGCATGGCCTTTTCCCCCAGTGATTTCTGAGATAATCTCTTTCAATTCAGGCCCGAAAAGGGTCTTTCCTTTGAAAGGGATGTTCAATAGTTTGGATTTTGACGACACATCGGCCGACCAGGACTTTAGCCATAGCGCCCTGCGCGCCAAAATGGCGAAACCTGAACTCTTTGCCGCTAACTTAGCTAGTTGGAAAGCGGCATCTGTGATAAAAGAATTAGCCAGCTTAAGAGCCTTAATTCTGTCCATAATGTCCTCATATGAGGTCTCCGTCTGGAGCGCATCTTCCAGCACCTCGAACCAGAAAGAAGCTGCAGTAGTTACAGGAACAATGCACGCAATAGGTTGGAGAAGAAAACCTTGTTGAACAAAAATTTTCTTAAGTAAACCCTCTAATTTTTCATCCATAGGGTCTTTAAAAGCACAACTGTCCTCAATTGGTATGGTTGTGCGTTTAGCAAGTGAAGAAACAGCCCCCTCCACCTTAGGGACCGTCTGCCACGAGTCCCGCATGGGGTCAGATATGGGGAACATTTTCTTAAAAACAGGAGGGGGAACAAACGGAATACCTGGTCTATCCCACTCCCTAGTTACTATATCCGCAATCCTCTTAGGGACCGGGAACACATCAGTGTAAACAGGAACTTCTAGGTACTTGTCCATTTTACACAATTTCTCTGGAACCACCAAAGGGTCGCAGTCGTCCAGAGTAACTAATACCTCCCTGAGCAATAAGCGGAGGTGTTCTAGTTTAAATTTAAAAGCCAACGTATCTGAGTCTGTCTGAGGAGCAACCTTTCCCGAATCAGAAATTTCTCCCTCAGACAGCACATCCCTCGCCCCCATTTCAGAGCGTTGTGAGTGTATATCGGATATGGCTACCAAAGCGTCAGAATGCTCAGAATCTGTTCTTAAAACAGAGCTATCACGCTTTGCAGGTAACACAGGCAGTTTAGATAAAAACACTGAGAGGGTATTATTCATAACTGCCGCCAAGTCTTGCAAGGTAAAAGAGTTAGACGCACTAGAGGTGCTAGGCGTCGCTTGAGCGGGCGTAACTGGTTGTGACACTTGGGGAGAGGTTAACGGGCTAACCTCATTACCTTCTGTCTGAGAATCATCTTGGGCCACATTTTTAAGTGCAACAATATGTTCTTTATAGTGTATAGACATATCATTACAAGTGGGACACATTCTAAGAGGGGGTTCCACCATGGCTTCTAAACACATTGAGCAAGGATTTTCCTTGGTGTCAGACATGTTTAACAGACTAGTACTAAGACAAACAGGCTTAGAAATCACTTTAATCAAGTAAAAACACACTTTGCAAAAAAACGTTACTGTGCCTTTAAGAGATAAAAAAAGCACACAATTTTCCAAAACAGTGAAAAATGCAGCAAACTTTTCGAAATTTTCACAGTATGTACCTAAAGCATTAGTAAGATTGCACAACTAGCAATAAAAACGATTAACCCCTTAATGCCCAAACCGGATCAATAGAAAGTTAACAACCGGTTAAAACAACTTCAGCACCTTGCCACAGCTCTGCTGTGGCCCTACCTGCCCTTAGGAACCAGATTTGTGGGGGAAAAGCTTCTTATAGGCCCTCAAACTGCAGCAGGACCCTCCATGTGAAACAGCCTGAAGATCTAGTCAATATAACTGTGCATCTGAGGCGCGAAATTAGGCCCCTCCCACCTTACTCCGGTGCTGTGAGGCCTAAAGAAACACTCCTAAGTGTTTTAATAATAGCCATGTGGGTAACAACCCCTGAAAGAAACCCAAAGGAACCTTCAAAGTGTCTCAAAAAACGATATTTATCAGTAAAAATCGTTTGCCATTAAATAGTGTCAACCAGCATAAATTAGCCCTGTTATGTAAGCTTGCAATTCTATACTTAGTCTCTGAATAAAGCTTACCCTTCCCTCATGGGGATCTTATCAGTCTTTTCTAGCATTATCCCAGTCTTGTCTAGAAATAAATGACTGAACATACCTTATTGCAGCCTAACCTGCAAACCGTTCCCCCCAACTGACGTTTTCTTGTACTCCTCAGTCCTTTGTGGGAACAGCAGTGGATTTTAGTTACAACATGCTAAAATCATTTTCCTCCCTGCAGAAATCTTCATCCTTCTGCAAGAGAGTAAAATAGTACACACCGGTACCATTTAAAATAACAAACTTTTACTTGTAGAAAACTAAAACTACAATTCTAACACCACATTCACTTTACCCTCCCGAGAGGGACCCTATTGCTTATAGCCGGCAAAGAGAATGACTGGGGGGTGGAGCTAGAGGGGGAGCTATATGGACAGCTCTGCTGTGTGCTCTCTTTGCCACTTCCTGTTAGGAAGGAGAATATCCCACAAGTAAAGGATGAATCCGTGGACTGGATACACCTTACAAGAGAAATATCAGATTGCCAAACCTCCAAGACCTACTCACAGATCTCAAAAAGGGGAGAAGCACAGAACCTCAAAAAAAAGCCCACAGGCAGTCCTGAGGATGAGCGAAAAGAACAGTAAAATTCGACATATTTTTCAGAAGCACTGGCATGTGCTAAAGGAAGATCCTGATCTGTTAGAAGTGATCACAGAAAAACCTACAATTACAAATAGAAGATCTCAGAATCTTAAAGATATCCTAACGAACAGTCACTTTACTCAATCTAAGCAGAGAACTTGGCTGCAAGAAACAAGAGGCTTTTATAAATGTGACCATTGCAAAGCTTGTAAGAATATGTCCCCTCTAAAAACATTTGAACACCCCAAAACAGGAAAACGCTACCCTATTGTAGAACAAAGGGAGTGATATATGTAGCCATGTGCAAATGTCCCCTAATTTATGTAGGTGAAACAACAAGGGAACTACGTACACGAGTATTGGAACATATGGGGGACATAAAATGGGACCGGAATGTACCAGTGGCGAAACACATGAACACGGTACATAAGGATAGCAAATATCAAGTTTACTTCTTTGCTATTGAGCAAATAAAATTGAAAGGTAGGAGAGGGGATGTTAACAAAATGCTTTTGCAAAAAGAATGCAGATGGATACATGAGCTACAATCTGCATCACCAAAAGGTCTAAATGAGGCTATCTCATATAAAAGCTTTCTGTAAGATATGTTGGTTAACATTAACTAATCAATTCTTTGAACTTTATAAAATATGTGGCTGATGAATAAGTGGTCACAATATCAGGCTCTCCTTTTGACAATAAAGCCATAATATATATTGATTATTTCTTTTGAGCATGTGTCGATTTTGATTATATTTTGGTATCTTGCATTTTCCCAAATTTGAAATCTTTAGTACTTCAAAGTCGCCTTTTCGATGTGATTGGAAAAAGTGCCATCCTTAATGTTAGATGGACAAAGCTCGCTACAATATATTATGCATTTGTTATATGCAAGAAAAACATCAAATAAGATGAATATCATGAGTTAGCATTATGTTCCTCGCACTCTAGTGACATCATTTTAATGATCCTCTTATCGATGGTGATGCTTGCTACATGGCAGGTAGAGAGAAAAAATACGTACAGAAAATAGAAATTATATACCCTCTTCGATATATAAATCGCAATACCCATGCATAAATAAACAATATGACCTCCCACATTAAAGATTATCGTGTAAAATCTAGTACAATGATCGTCAGCCTGTATAAGATTTACAATAACTGTATAAGATTTACAATAACTGTACTGTTTACGGATATTCGTATACATATGATTTTCCTAACAACATTTCAAATATATGTGGCAATGCCTAGTTTAACAACAGTAGGTTTGCGATATGATTGTAATAATAGCCATTTTCTTGCTGACAAACACTTCCGCAAACAACTCCATTGCTATGGCAACGTCCAGTTATAAAAGACGGACTGAATGGCTGGGCCAGCCCCTATGCCCTGACGAAGTCACGTACTAGTGACGAAACGCGTCGGTGGGCGTGGCCTGATGCGAGCGTGAGGTACCTGAATCCATGATTAATAACGCTGTTTAAGATCGAATACTTTGTAGCAATAATAACTGGCAATAATAACTGACACTTTGTAGCGGTAATTGTACCATTGGACAGCCGCTACTAAGCTTAATAATACGATACAGTCTGTTGTCAGCATTTAGCTACCACCTAAAATTTGATAACGCTACACAGAATAGAAAGATAATTATTTATACCCTTATATTATCTGTAGACTTTGAATGAATGTACTAACTATATGGTTGTCTGAACCAACAATCTCAGTAAGAGATTATACACTGAGAATGAGCTTAGTAACATTTTTGAATGTGGATGTCTGGGTATAAAATATAGTGTATGCTATAACACAACAATAAGCGATTTTACATTGTGTGTTATCATTAAAGGGACAGTAAACCTTAAAAATAATGTTATATAATTCTGCACATAGTGCAGAATTATATAACATTATTTAGGTGCTATAGCCATAAACGCATTTTTTACCTTTTAATTTGCTAAAAAACATAATTTATGCTTACCTGATAAATTCCTTTCTTCTGTTGTGTGATCAGTCCACGGGTCATCATTACTTCTGGGATATTAGCTGCTCCCCTACAGGAAGTGCAAGAGGATTCACCCAGCAGAGTTGCCATATAGCTCCTCCCCTCTACGTCACCTCCAGTCATTCGACCAAAGACCAACGAGAAAGGAGAAACCAAGGGTGTAGTGGTGACTGAATTATAATTTAAAAAATATGCACCTGCCTTAAAAACAGGGCGGGCCGTGGACTGATCACACAACAGAAGAAAGGAATTTATCAGGTAAGCATAAATTATGTTTTCTTCTGTTATGTGTGATCAGTCCACGGGTCATCATTACTTCTGGGATACCAATACCAAAGCAAAAGTACACGGATGACGGGAGGGATAGGCAGGCTCATTATACAGAAGGAACCACTGCCTGAAGAACCTTTCTCCCAAAAATAGCCTCCGAAGAAGCAAAAGTGTCAAATTTGTAAAATTTGGAAAAAGTATGAAGCGAAGACCAAGTTGTAGCCTTGCAAATCTGTTCAACAGAGGCCTCATTCTTAAAGGCCCAAGTGGAAGCCACAGCTCTAGTGGAATGAGCTGTAATTCTTTCAGGAGGCTGCTGTCCAGCAGTCTCATAGGCTAAACGTATTAAGCTACGAAGCCAAAAAGAGAGAGAGGTAGCCGAAGCTTTTTGACCTCTCCTCTGTCCAGAATAAACGACAAACAGGGAAGAAGTTTGGCGAAAATCTTTAGTTGCCTGCAAGTAGAACTTGAGGGCACGAACTACATCCAGATTGTGTAGAAGACGTTCCTTCTTTGAAGAAGGATTTGGACACAAGGATGGAACAACAATCTCTTGATTGATATTCCTGTTAGTGACTACCTTAGGTAAGAACCCAGGTTTAGTACGCAGAACTACCTTGTCTGAGTGAAAGATCAGATAAGGAGAATCACAATGTAGGGCTGATAACTCAGAGACTCTTCGAGCCGAGGAAATAGCCATTAAAAATAGAACTTTCCAAGATAACAATTTTATATCAATGGAATGAAGGGGTTCAAACGGAACACCCTGTAAAACGTTAAGAACTAAGTTTAAACTCCATGGCGGAGCAACAGTTTTAAACACAGGCTTGATCCTAGTTAAAGCCTGACAAAAGGCTTGGATGTCTGAATTTTCTGACAGACGCCTGTGAAACAAGATGGACAGAGCTGAAATCTGTCCCTTTAATGAGCTAGCCGATAAACCCTTTTCTAAACCTTCTTGTAGAAAAGACAATATCCTTGGAATCCTAACCTTACTCCAGGAGTAATCTTTGGATTCACACCAGTATAGGTATTTACGCCATATTTTATGGTAAATCTTTCTGGCAACAGGCTTCCTAGCCTGTATCAGGGTATCAATAACCGACTCAGAAAAACCACGTTTTGATAAAATCAAGCGTTCAATTTCCAAGCAGTCAGCTTCAGAGAAGTTAGACTTTGATGTTTGAATGGACCCTGAATCAGAAGGTCCTGTCTTAGAGGTAGAGACCAAGGCGGACAGGATGACATGTCCACTAGATCTGCATACCAAGTCCTGCGCGGCCATGCAGGCGCTATTAGAATCACTGATGCTTTCTCCTGTTTGATTTTGGCAATCAATCGAGGAAGCAGCGGGAAGGGTGGAAACACATAAGCCATCCTGAAGTTCCAAGGTGCTGTCAAAGCATCTATCAGAACCGCTCCCGGATCCCTGGATCTGGATCCGTAGCGAGGAAGTTTGGCGTTCTGGCGAGACGCCATGAGATCTATCTCTGGTTTGCCCCAACGTTGAAGTATTTGGGCAAAGACCTCCGGATGAAGTTCCCACTCCCCCGGATGAAGAGTCTGGCGACTCAAGAAATCCGCCTCCCAGTTCTCCACTCCCGGGATGTGGATTGCTGACAGATGGCAAGAGTGAGACTCTGCCCAGCGAATTATCTTTGATACTTCTATCATTGCTAGGGAGCTTCTTGTCCCTCCTTGATGGTTGATGTAAGCTACAGTCGTGATGTTGTCCGACTGAAACCTGATGAACCCCCGAGTCTTTAACTGGGGCCAAGCTAGAAGGGCATTGAGAACTGCTCTCAATTCCAGAATGTTTATTGGCAGGAGACTTTCCTCCTGACTCCATTGTCCCTGAGCCTTCAGAGAATTCCAGACAGCGCCCCAACCTAGAAGGCTGGCGTCTGTTGTTACAATTGTCCAGTCCGGCCTGCTGAACGGCATCCCCCTGGACAGATGTGGCCGAGAAAGCCACCATAGAAGAGAGTTTCTGGTCTCTTGATCCAGATTCAGAGTGGGGGACAAATCTGAGTAATCCCCATTCCACTGACTCAGCATGCACAATTGCAGCGGTCTGAGATGTAGGCGTGCAAAGGGAACTATGTCCATTGCTGCTACCATTAAGCCGATCACCTCCATGCATTGAGCTACTGACGGGAGTTGAATGGAATGAAGGACACGGCATGCATTTAGAAGCTTTGTTAATCTGTCTTCTGTCAGATAAATCTTCATTTCTACAGAATCTATAAGAGTCCCCAAGAATGGAACTCTTGTGAGAGGAAAGAGAGAACTCTTCTTTTCGTTCACTTTCCATCCGTGCGACCTTAGAAATGCCAGAACTAACTCTGTATGAGACTTGGCAGTTTGAAAGCTTGAAGCTTGTATCAGAATGTCGTCTAGGTACGGAGCTACCGAAATTCCTCGCGGTCTTAGTACCGCCAGAAGGGCACCCAGAACCTTTGTAAAGATTCTTGGAGCCGTAGCCAATCCGAATGGAAGGGCTACAAACTGGGAATGTCTGTTTAAGAAGGCAAACCTTAGATACCGGTAATGATCTTTGTGAATCGGTATGTGAAGGTAAGCATCCTTTAAATCCACTGTGGTCATGTACTGACCCTCTTGGATCATGGGTAAGATTGTCCGAATAGTTTCCATTTTGAACGATGGAACTCTTAGGAATTTGTTTAGGATCTTTAAATCCAAGATTGGCCTGAAAGTTCCCTCTTTTTTGGGAACCACAAACAGGTTTGAGTAAAACCCTTGTCCTTGTTCCGACCGCGGAACTGGATGGATCACTCCCATTAATAATAGATCTTGTACACAGCGTAGAAACGCGTCTTTCTTTATTTGGTTTGTTGACAACCTTGACAGATGAAATCTCCCTCTTGGGGGAGAGGATTTGAAGTCTAGAAGGTATCCCTGAGATATGATCTCTAGCGCCCAGGGATCCTGGACATCTCTTGCCCAAGCCTGGGCGAAGAGAGAGAGTCTGCCCCCCACTAGATCCGGTCCCGGATCGGGGGCCCTCGGTTCATGCTGTCTTTGGGACAGCAGCAGGTTTACTGGCCTGCTTGCCCTTGTTCCAGGACTGATTAGGCTTCCAGCCTTGTCTGTAACGAGCAACAGCTCCTCCCTGTTTTGGTGCAGTGGAAGTTGGCGCTGCTCCTGCTTTGAAATTCCGAAAGGGACGAAAATTAGACTGTCTAGCCTTAGCTTTGGCTTTGTCTTGAGGTAGGGCGTGGCCCTTACCTCCTGTAATGTCAGCAATAATTTCTTTCAAACCGGGCCCAAATAAAGTTTGCCCCTTGAAAGGTATACTAAGTAATTTGGACTTAGAAGTTACATCAGCCGACCAGGATTTTAGCCACAGCGCTCTGCGTGCCTGAATGGCGAATCCTGAATTCTTAGCCGTAAGTTTGGTTAAATGTACTACGGCCTCCGAAATGAATGAATTAGCTAGTTTAAGGACTCTAAGCCTGTCCGTAATGTCGTCCAGCGTAGCTGAACTAAGGTTCTCTTCCAGAGACTCAATCCAAAATGCTGCCGCAGCCGTGATCGGCGCGATGCATGCAAGGGGTTGTAATATAAAACCTTGTTGAATAAACATTTTCTTAAGGTAACCCTCTAATTTTTTATCCATAGGATCTGAAAAAGCACAGCTATCCTCCACCGGGATAGTGGTACGCTTAGCTAAAGTAGAAACTGCTCCCTCCACCTTAGGGACCGTTTGCCATAAGTCCCGTGTGGTGGCGTCTATTGGAAACATCTTTCTAAATATTGGAGGGGGTGAGAACGGCACACCGGGTCTATCCCACTCCTTAGTAACAATTTCAGTTAATCTCTTAGGTATAGGAAAAACGTCAGTACTCGCCGGTACCGCAAAGTATTTATCCAACCTACACATTTTCTCTGGTATTGCAACAGCGTTACAATCGTTGAGAGCTGCTAAAACCTCCCCTAGTAATACACGGAGGTTTTCCAATTTAAATTTAAAATTTGAAATATCTGAATCCAATCTGTTTGGATCAGAACCGTCACCTACAGAATGAAGCTCTCCGTCCTCATGCTCTGCAAGCTGTGACGCAGTATCAGACATGGCCCTAGAATTATCAGCGCACTCTGTTCTCACCCCAGAGTGATCACGCTTGCCTCTTAGTTCTGGTAATTTAGCCAAAACTTCAGTCATAACAGTAGCCATATCTTGTAATGTTATCTGTAATGGCTGCCCAGATGTACTAGGCGCCATAATACCACGCACCTCCCGGGCGGGAGATGCAGGTACTGACACGTGAGGCGAGTTAGTCGGCATAACTCTCCCCTCGCTGTTTGGTGAAATTTGTTCAATTTGTACAGATTGGCTTTTATTTAAGGTAGCATCAATACAGTTAGTACATAAATTTCTATTGGGCTCCACCTTGGCATTGGAACAAATGACACAGGTATCTTCCTCTGAATCAGACATGTTTAACACACTAGCAATAAACATGCAACTCGGTTACAATTTTATTTAATAAAAACGTACTGTGCCTCAAGAAGCACTAAACGATTAAATGACAGTTGAAATAATGAACTGAAAAACAGTTATAGCATCACTCTTAACAAACAACACAACTTTTTAGCAAAGGTTTGTTCCCATTAGTAAAATAACACTAATTAAATTTTAAACAACGTTTAAAATCACAGTCACTATATAAGTCTCACAGCTCTGCTGAGAGAATCTACCTCCCTTCAAAGAAGTTTGAAGACCCCTGAGTTCTGTTAGAGAGGAACCGGATCATGCAGAAAAACTGACTGGAAATTTTTGATGCGTAGCAAAGAGCGCCAAAAACGGCCCCTCCCTCTCACACACAGCAGTGAGAGAGAAACGAAACTGTCATAATTAACACAAGCAAACTGCCAAGTGGAAAATAATGCCCAAATACTTATTCACTCAGTACCTCATTAATGCAAACGATTCTACATTCCAGCAAAAACGTTTAACATGAAAAATACCTAATAAAAGGTTTAATGTACTTTTACAGAGTAATTCCGGTGAGATACCATCCCCAGAATACTAAAGTGTAGAGTATACATACATGTTCATTATAACGGTATAGCAGGATTTTTTCATCAATTCCATTCAGAAAATAACAACTGCGACATACCTCAATGCAGATTCAACTGCCCGCTGTCCCCTGATCTGAAGCTTTTACCTCCCTCAGATGGCCGAGAAACAGCAATATGATCTTAACTACTCCGGTTAAAATCATAAGAAAAACTCTGGTAGATTCTTCTTCAAACTCTGCCAGAGAGGTAATAACACGCTCCGGTGCTATTGTAAAAACAGAATTTATGTTTACCTGATAAATTTCTTTCTCCAACGGTGTGTCCGGTCCACGGCGTCATCCTTACTTGTGGGATATTCTCTTCCCCAACAGGAAATGGCAAAGAGCCCAGCAAAGCTGGTCACATGATCCCTCCTAGGCTCCGCCTACCCCAGTCATTCGACCGACGTTAAGGAGGAATAATAGCATAGGAGAAACCATATGGTACCGTGGTGACTGTAGTTAAAGAAAATAAATTATCAGACCTGATTAAAAAACCAGGGCGGGCCGTGGACCGGACACACCGTTGGAGAAAGAAATTTATCAGGTAAACATAAATTCTGTTTTCTCCAACATAGGTGTGTCCGGTCCACGGCGTCATCCTTACTTGTGGGAACCAATACCAAAGCTTTAGGACACGGATGAAGGGAGGGAGCAAATCAGGTCACCTAAATGGAAGGCACCACGGCTTGCAAAACCTTTCTCCCAAAAATAGCCTCAGAAGAAGCAAAAGTATCAAACTTGTAAAATTTGGTAAAAGTGTGCAGTGAAGACCAAGTCGCTGCCCTACATATCTGATCAACAGAAGCCTCGTTCTTGAAGGCCCATGTGGAAGCCACAGCCCTAGTGGAATGAGCTGTGATTCTTTCGGGAGGCTGCCGTCCGGCAGTCTCGTAAGCCAATCTGATGATGCTCTTAATCCAAAAAGAGAGAGAGGTAGAAGTTGCTTTTTGACCTCTCCTTTTACCTGAATAAACAACAAACAAGGAAGATGTTTGTCTAAAATCCTTTGTAGCATCTAAATAGAATTTTAGAGCGCGAACAACATCCAAATTGTGCAACAAGCGTTCCTTCTTTGAAACTGGTTTCGGACACAGAGAAGGTACGATAATCTCCTGGTTAATGTTTTTGTTAGAAACAACTTTTGGAAGAAAACCAGGTTTAGTACGTAAAACCACCTTATCTGCATGGAACACCAGATAAGGAGGAGAACACTGCAGAGCAGATAATTCTGAAACTCTTCTAGCAGAAGAAATTGCAACTAAAAACAAAACTTTCCAAGATAATAACTTAATATCAACGGAATGTAAGGGTTCAAACGGAACCCCCTGAAGAACTGAAAGAACTAAATTGAGACTCCAAGGAGGAGTCAAAGGTTTGTAAACAGGCTTGATTCTAACCAGAGCCTGAACAAAGGCTTGAACATCTGGCACAGCTGCCAGTTTTTTGTGAAGTAACACCGACAAGGCAGAAATCTGTCCCTTCAGGGAACTTGCCGATAATCCTTTTTCCAATCCTTCTTGAAGGAAGGATAGAATCCTAGGAATCTTAACCTTGTCCCAAGGGAATCCCTTAGATTCACACCAACAGATATATTTTTTCCAAATTTTGTGGTAAATCTTTCTAGTTACAGGCTTTCTGGCCTGAACAAGAGTATCGATAACAGAATCTGAGAAACCTCGCTTCGATAAAATCAAGCGTTCAATCTCCAAGCAGTCAGCTGGAGTGAAACCAGATTCGGATGTTCGAACGGACCCTGAACAAGAAGGTCTCGTCTCAAAGGTAGCTTCCAAGGTGGAGCCGATGACATATTCACCAGATCTGCATACCAAGTCCTGCGTGGCCACGCAGGAGCTATCAAGATCACCGACGCCCTCTCCTGATTGATCCTGGCTACCAGCCTGGGGATGAGAGGAAACGGCGGGAACACATAAGCTAGTTTGAAGGTCCAAGGTGCTACTAGTGCATCCACTAGAGCCGCCTTGGGATCCCTGGATCTGGACCCGTAGCAAGGAACTTTGAAGTTCTGACGAGAGGCCATCAGATCCATGTCTGGAATGCCCCATAGTTGAGTGACTTGGGCAAAGATTTCCGGATGGAGTTCCCACTCCCCCGGATGCAATGTCTGACGACTCAGAAAATCCGCTTCCCAATTTTCCACTCCCGGGATGTGGATAGCAGACAGGTGGCAGGAGTGAGACTCCGCCCATAGAATAATCTTGGTCACTTCTTCCATCGCTAGGGAACTCCTTGTTCCCCCCTGATGGTTGATGTACGCAACAGTCGTCATGTTGTCTGATTGAAACCGTATGAACTTGGTCCTCGCTAGCTGAGGCCAAGCCTTGAGAGCATTGAATATCGCTCTCAGTTCCAGAATATTTATCGGTAGAAGAGATTCTTCCCGAGACCAAAGACCCTGAGCTTTCAGGGATCCCCAGACCGCGCCCCAGCCCATCAGACTGGCGTCGGTCGTGACAATGACCCACTCTGGTCTGCGGAATGTCATCCCTCGTGACAGGTTGTCCAGGGACAGCCACCAACGGAGTGAGTCTCTGGTCCTCTGATTTACTTGTATCTTTGGAGACAAGTCTGTATAGTCCCCATTCCACTGACTGAGCATGCACAGTTGTAATGGTCTTAGATGAATGCGCGCAAAAGGAACTATGTCCATTGCCGCTACCATCAACCCGATCACTTCCATGCACTGAGCTACGGAAGGAAGAGGAACGGAATGAAGAATTCGACAAGAGTCCAGAAGTTTTGTCTTTCTGGCCTCTGTTAGAAAAATCCTCATTTCTGAGGAGTCTATAATTGTTCCCAAGAAGGGAACCCTTGTTGACGGGGATAGAGAACTCTTTTCCACGTTCACTTTCCAGCCGTGAGATCTGAGAAAGGCCAGGACGATGTCCGTGTGAGCCTTTGCTCGAGGGAGGGACGACGCTTGAATCAGAATGTCGTCCAGGTAAGGTACTACTGCAATGCCCCTTGGTCTTAGCACCGCTAGAAGGGACCCTAGTACCTTTGTGAAAATCCTTGGAGCAGTGGCTAATCCGAAAGGAAGCGCCACGAACTGGTAATGTTTGTCCAGGAATGCAAACCTTAGGAACCGATGATGTTCCTTGTGGATAGGAATATGTAGATACGCATCCTTTAAATCCACCGTGGTCATGAATTGACCTTCCTGGATGGAAGGAAGGATAGTTCGAATGGTTTCCATCTTGAACGATGGGACCTTGAGAAATTTGTTTAAGATCTTGAGATCTAGGATTGGTCTGAACGTTCCCTCTTTTTTGGGAACTATGAACAGATTGGAGTAGAACCCCATCCCTTGTTCTCTCAATGGAACAGGATGAATCACTCCCATTTTTAACAGGTCTTCTACACAATGTAAGAACGCCTGTCTTTTTATGTGGTCTGAAGACAACTGAGACCTGTGGAACCTCCCCCTTGGGGGAAGTCCCTTGAATTCCAGAAGATAACCCTGGGAGACTATTTCTAGCGCCCAAGGATCCAGAACATCTCTTGCCCAAGCCTGAGCGAAGAGAGAGAGTCTGCCCCCCACCAGATCCGGTCCCGGATCGGGGGCCAATATTTCATGCTGTCTTGGTAGCAGTGGCAGGTTTCTTGGCCTGCTTTCCCTTGTTCCAGCCTTGCATTGGTCTCCAAGCTGGCTTGGCCTGAGAAGTATTACCCTCTTGCTTAGAGGACGTAGCACCTTGGGCTGGTCCGTTTTTACGAAAGGGACGAAAATTAGGTCTATTTTTTGCCTTGAAGGCCGATCCTGAGGAAGGGCATGGCCCTTACCCCCAGTGATATCAGAGATAATCTCTTTCAAGTCAGGACCAAACAGCGTTTTCCCCTTGAAAGGAATGTTTAGTAGCTTGTTCTTGGAAGACGCATCAGCCGACCAAGATTTCAACCAAAGCGCTCTGCGCGCCACAATAGCAAACCCAGAATTCTTAGCCGCTAACTTAGCCAATTGCAAAGAGGCGTCTAGAGTGAAAGAATTAGCCAATTTGAGAGCATTGACTCTGTCCATAATCTCCTCATAAGGAGGAGAGTCACTATCGAGCACCTTAATCAGTTCATCAAACCAGAAATATGCGGCTGTAGTGACAGGGACAATGCATGAAATGGGTTGTAGAAGGTAACCCTGCTGAACAAACATCTTTTTAAGCAAACCTTCTAATTTTTTATCCATAGGATCTTTGAAAGCACAACTATCCTCTATGGGAATAGTGGTGCGTTTGTTTAAAGTAGAAACCGCTCCCTCGACCTTGGGGACTGACTGCCATAAGTCCTTTCTGGGGTCGACCATAGGAAACAATTTTTTAAATATGGGGGGAGGGACGAAAGGAATACCGGGCCTTTCCCATTCTTTATTAACAATGTCCGCCACCCGCTTGGGTATAGGAAAAGCTTCTGGGAGCCCCGGCACCTCTAGGAACTTGTCCATTTTACATAGTTTCTCTGGGATGACCAAATTTTCACAATCATCCAGAGTGGATAATACCTCCTTAAGCAAAATGCGGAGATGTTCCAATTTAAATTTAAAAGTAATCACATCAGATTCAGCCTGCTGAGAAATGTTCCCTAAATCAGTAATTTCTCCCTCAGACAAAACCTCCCTGGCCCCCTCAGATTGGGTTAGGGGCCCTTCAGAGATATTAATATCAGCGTCGTCATGCTCTTCAGTAACTAAAACAGAGCATCCACGCTTACGCTGACAAGGGTTCATTTTGGCTAAAATGTTTTTGACAGAATTATCCATTACAGCCGTTAATTGTTGCATAGTAAGGAGTATTGGCGCGCTAGATGTACTAGGGGCCTCCTGAGTGGGCAAGACTCGTGTAGACGAAGGAGGGAATGATGCAGTACCATGCTTACTCCCCTCACTTGAGGAATCATCTTGGGCATCATTGTCATTATCACATAAATCACATTTATTTAAATGAATAGGAATTCTGGCTTCCCCACATTCAGAACACAGTCTATCTGGTAGTTCAGACATGTTAAACAGGCATAAACTTGATAAGAAAGTACAAAAAACGTTTTGAAATAAAACCGTTACTGTCACTTTAAATTTTAAACTGAACACACTTTATTACTGCAATTGCGAAAAAACATGAAGGAATTGTTCAAAATTCACCAAACTTTCACCACAGTGTCTTAAAGCCTTGAAAATATTGCACACCAATTTTGGAAGCTTTAACCCTTAAAATAACGGAACCGGAGCCGTTTTAAGCTTTAACCCCTTTACAGTCCCTGGTATCTGCTTTGCTGAGACCCAACCAAACCCAAAGGGGAATACGATACCAAATGACGCCTTCAGAAGTCTTTTATAAGTATCAGAGCTCCTCTCACATGCGACTGCATGCCATGCCTCTCAAAAACAAGTGCGCAACACCGGCGCGAAAATGAGACTCTGCCTATGCTTTGGGAAAGCCCCTAAAGAATAAGGTGTCTAAAACAGTGCCTGCCGATATTATTATATCAAAATACCCAGAATAAATGATTCCTCAAGGCTAAATAAGTGTTAATATCAATCGATTTAGCCCAAAAAAAAAGGTCTACAGTCTAAATAAGCCCTTGTGAAGCCCTTATTTACAATCGAAATAAACATGGCTTACCGGATCCCATAGGGAAAATGACAGCTTCCAGCATTACATCGTCTTGTTAGAATGTGTCATACCTCAAGCAGCAAAGGACTGCAAACTGTTCCCCCAACTGAAGTTAATTGCTCTCAACAGTCCTGTGTGGAACAGCCATGGATTTTAGTTACGGTTGCTAAAATCATTTTCCTCATACAAACAGAATTCTTCATCTCTTTTCTGTTTCTGAGTAAATAGTACGTACCAGCACTATTTGAAAATAACAAACTCTTGATTGAATAATGAAAAACTACAGTTAAACACTAAAAAACTCTAAGCCATCTCCGTGGAGATGTTGCCTGTACAACGGCAAAGAGAATGACTGGGGTAGGCGGAGCCTAGGAGGGATCATGTGACCAGCTTTGCTGGGCTCTTTGCCATTTCCTGTTGGGGAAGAGAATATCCCACAAGTAAGGATGACGCCGTGGACCGGACACACCTATGTTGGAGAAATAACAAACTTTTGATTGAAGTTCTAAAAACTAAGTATAATCACCGTAGTCCTCTCACACCTCCTATCTAGTCTTTGGGTGCAAGAGAATGACTGGAGGTGACGTAGAGGGGAGGAGCTATATGGCAACTCTGCTGGGTGAATCCTCTTGCACTTCCTGTAGGGGAGCAGCTAATATCCCAGAAGTAATGATGACCCGTGGACTGATCACACATAACAGAAGAAATATGGCGCTTTTACAGACCCTCTCTCTGCTCTCTGCTGAGCGGGTCTGTTATTTTTAGTCAGCGCATCGGGCCAGCTGTATAGTCACAGCCCGGCCCGACCGCGCCATAGCACTAAGTGCAGCTCGCTCCTGTCACAGGAGTGAGCTGCACTTAGTCTTATGGCGCGGTCGGGCCGGGCTGTGACTATACAGCTGGCCCGATGCGCTGACTAAAAATAACAGACCCGCTCAGCAGAGAGCAGAGAGCGGGTCTGTAAAAGCGCCATATTTTTAGCAAATTAAAAGGTAAAAAATGCGTTTATGGCTATAGCACCTAAATAATATTATATAATTCTGCACTATGTGCAGAATTATATAACATTATTTTTAAGGTTTACTGTCCCTTTAACACTGAGGTTTGTATGCAAGTGCTTAAACAGTATGATATCAGCAAGATATATTTCTTTATTTTGAAGTGCATGGTGTGCTATTAAGATATAGGGCTACAAGCTAGCAATCGGCTGACTGGGTTCAAACCCAGCAGTACGCAGGTAGGAGGACGCCTTTGAGCACATAGACCTGTATGCATTGAATGAATTTGCTGCACCTTATATTGCATGCCATATACTGATTACTGTGGGTATCCTCACGCCCCGTCTGACCACACATGCCCATTTCTATGCCTTGTTTTTAAATTTCTATTTGGATCAATTCATTTATGCATTATAGAGGAATGGAAGACACATACCCATTTCTCTAATGATCCAATTTGATATTGTTAGTCTATTTATATATACAGTATACATGTTTAATAAAGTGGATACTTTTAATAGTATGTACTGGCTAACATGATGAAGAATGTTGATACCCGCTGTTCGCTGTTGGAATTGATATACTCACAAAACTGACCTGCCTCTTTAATTGTCCCCTTCCATATAAACACTGATGCATGGCCCTTTAGAGCATCTGTACGTATGCAACAAAAAAACCCTATTTTTTTTAACTAGTAGCATTTTTATGCTAATGGACATATACTGACAAAATGCTTCTAATTTTAAATTGTAATGCAGCAGTGAACTACTGGGGGTAGCTGTTGACTGCACATGTATGCCTCTTGTCCTTGGCTCACAGATGTGTGTTTAGCTAGCTCCAGGTAGTGCATTGCTGCTTCTACAACAAAGGATACCAAGAGAATGAAGACAAAATGATAATAGAAGTAAATTGGAAAGTTGTTTAGCTTTGTATGCTATCTAAATCAAGAAAGAAAGAAAAAACAGAATTTATGCTTACCTGATTAATTACTTTCTCTTGTGGTGTATCCAGTCCCTGGATTCATCCTTTACTTGTGGGATATTCTCCTTCCTAACAGGAAGTGGCAAAGAGAGCACACAGCAGAGCTGTCCATATAGATCCCCCTCTAGCTCCACCCCCCAGTCATTCGACCGGAGGTTAGGAAGAAAAAGGAGAAACCATAGGGTGCAGTGGTGACTGTAGTTTAGACCAAAAATCTACCTGACTAAGAGCCAGGGCGGGTCGTGGACTGGATACACCACAAGAGAAAGTAATTTATCAGGTAAGCATAAATTCTGTTTTCTCTTGTAAGGTGTATCCAGTCCACGGATTCATCCTTTACTTGTGGGATACCAATACCAAAGCTTTCGGACACGGATGAAGGGAGGGAACAAGACAGGTACCTTAAACGGAAGGCACCACTGCTTGTAAAACCTTTCTCCCAAAAATAGCCTCCGAAGAAGCAAAAGTATCGAATTTGTAAAATTTGGAAAAGGTATGCAGCGAAGACCAAGTCGCTGCCTTACAAATCTGTTCAACAGAAGCCTTATTTTTAAAAGCCCATGTGGAAGCCACTGCTCTGGTAGAATGAGCAGTAATTGTTTCAGGAGGCTGCTGGCCAGCAGTCTCATAGGCCAGACGGATGATGCTTTTCAGCCAAAAGGAAAGAGAGGTAGCAGTCGCCTTCTGACCTCTCCTCTTACCAGAATAGATGACAAACAATGAAGTTGTTTGTCTGAAATCCTTAGTTGCTTGTAAATAAAACTTTAGGAAGAAAACCGGGTTTGGTACGCAAAACTACCTTATCTGCGTGGAACACCAAGTAAGGTGAGTCACACTGTAAGGCAGATAACTCTGAAACTCTTCGAGCAGAAGAGATAGCTACCAAAAACAAAACTTTCCAACATAAAAGTTTAATATCTATGGAATGTAAAGGTTCAAACGGAACCCCTTGCAGAACTGAAAGAACTAAATTCAGACTCCATGGCGGAGCCACAGCTTGATTCTGATTAAAGCCTGACTAAACGCTTGAACGTCTGGTACCTCTGCCAGACGTTTGTGTAAAAGAATAGACAAAGCAGATATCTGTCCTTTTAAGGAACTAGCTGATAATCCTTTCTCCAATCCTTCTTGGAGAAAGGACAATATTCTGGGAATCCTAATCTTACTCCATGAGTAACCCTTGGATTCGCACCAACAAAGATATTTTCGCCAAATCTTATGGTAGATTTTCCTGGTGACAGGCTTTCTAGCCTGAATCAGGGTATCGATAACCGACTCAGAGAAACCACGCTTAGATAGAGTTAGGCGTTCAATCTCCAAGCAGTCAGACGCAGAGAAATTAGATTTGGATGTTTGAAAGGACCTTGAAGTAGAAGGTCCTGCCTCATCGGCAGAGTCCGTGGTGGAACGGATGACATGTCCACTAGGTCTGCATACCAAGTCCTGCGTGGCCACGCAGGTGCTATTAGAATCACCGACGCCCTCTCCTGCTTGATTCTGGCAACCAGACGAGGAAGGAGAGGAAACGGTGGAAACACATAGGCCAGATTGAAGGACCAAGGCGCTGCTAGAGCATCTATCAACACCGCCTGGGGATTCCGGGACCTAGACCCATAAAGAGGAAGTTTGGCATTCTGACGGGACGCCATCAGATCCAATTCTGGAGTGCCCCATAGCTGAGTCAGCTGGGCAAATACCTCCGGGTGGAGTTCCCACTCCCCCGGGTGAAAAGTCTGACAACTTAGAAAATCCGCTTCCCAGTTGTCTACTCCTGGGATGTGAATTGCTGAGAGGTGGCAAGAGTGATCCTCCGCCCACCTGATTATTTTGGTTACTTCCATCATTGCTAGGGGACTCCTTGTTCCCCCTTGATGGTTGATGTAAGCTACAGTTGTGATGTTGTCCGACTGAAATCTGATGAATTTGGCCGCAGCTAGCTGAGGCCATGCCTGAAGAGCGTTGAATATCGCCCTCAGTTCCAGAATGTTTATCGGGAGAAGACCTTCTTCCCGAGACCATAAGCCCTGAGCTTTCAGGGAGTCCCAGACTGCACCCCAGACTGGCATCGTCGTTACGATGATCCACTCTGGTCTGCGGAAACACATTCCCTGAGACAACCACCAGAGAAGAGAATCTCTGGTCCCCTGGTCCAACTGTATTTGAGGAGACAAATCTGCATAATCCCCGTTCCACTGTTTGAGCATGCATAGTTGCAGTGGTCTGATGTGTATCCGTGCAAAAGGGACTATGTCCATTGCCGCTACCATTAGTCCGATTGTCTCCATGCACTGAGCTACAGACGGCCGAGGAATGGAATGAAGAGCTCGGCAAGTAGTTAAGAGTTTTAACATTCTGACCTCCGTCAGAAATATTTTCATTTCTACCGAGTCTATTAGGGTTCCAAGGAATGGAACTCTTGTGAGGGGGGAGAGAGAACTCTTTTTGATTTTCAAAAAGTGTGAGAAAGAAAATAAGGGCGCTAGAAAAGCTAAAAATACCACTTAAAGCTAACAGTGGTATTTTTAGCTTTTCTAGCGCCCTTATTTTCTTTCTCACACTTTTTAAACCTTTCACCATAATAGCCTGAAGGATCTGCTATTAAGATAAGGTGTTTAATACCCCACACTAAGCGCACTATCATCACCCACTACCTCACACGTTTTTCTTTATGATTTTCACCTTCCACCCGTGAGACCTCAGAAAGGCCAATACAATTTCCGTGTGAGACTTGGCTCTTTGGAAAGTCGACGCCTGAATTAAGATGTCGTCTAGGTAAGGCACCACTGCTATGCCCTGCGGTCTTAGAACCGTCAGAAGGGACCCTAGCACCTTTGTGAAAATTCTGGGAGCAGTGGCCAACCCGAAAGGAAGAGCCACGAACTGATAATGCTTGTCCAGAAAGGCGAACCTGAGGAACTGGTGATGATCTTTGTGGATAGGAATATGTAGATACGCATCCTTTAGATCCACGGTAGTCATAAATTGACCCTCCTGGATCATTGGTAATATTGTCCGAATGGTCTCCATCTTGAATGATGGGACTCTGAGGAACTTGTTTAGAATTTTGAGATCCAGGATTGGTCTGAAAGTTCCTTCTTTTTTGGGAACCACAAACAGGTTTGAGTAAAAACCCAGCCCTTGTTCCACAATTGGAACTGGTTGGATCACTCCCATTGAATGTAGGTCTTCTACGCAGCATAAGAACGCCTCTTTCTTTGTCTGGTCTGTAGACAGACGAGAAATGTGGAACCTTCCCCTTGGAGGGGAGTCCTTGAATTCTAGAAGATATCCCTGGCATACAATCTCTAAGGCCCAAGGATCGTGTACGTCTCTTGCCCAGGCCTGAGCAAAGAGAGAGAGTTTGCCCCCCACTAGATCCGGTCCCGGATCGGGGGCTACCCCTTCATGCTGTCTTGGAGGCAGCTGCAGGCTTCTTGGCCTGTTTACCCTTGTTCCAGCCCTGGTAAGGTTTCCAGGCTGCCCTGGGTTGTGAAGTGTTACCCTCTTGCTTTGCAGCAGGGGAGGATGAAGCGAGACCGCTCCTGAAATTATTTTGTTTGTTCTTAGTCTTAAAGGACTTGTCCTGAGGGAGAGCATGGCCTTTTCCCCCAGTGATTTCTGAGATAATCTTTTTCAATTCAGGCCCGAAAATGGTCTTTCCTTTGAAAGGGATGTTCAGTAGTTTGGATTTTGACGACACATCAGCCGACCAGGACTTTAGCCATAGCGCCCTGCGCGCCAGAATGGCGAAACCTGAATTCCTTGCCGCTAACTTAGCTAGTTGGAAAGCGGCATCTGTGATAAAAGAATTAGCCAGCTTAAGAGCCTTAATTCTGTCCATAATGTCCTCATATGAGGTCTCCGTCTGGAGCGCATCTTCCAGCACCTCGAACCAGAAAGCAGCTGCAGTAGTTACAGGAACAATGCACGCTATAGGTTGGAGAAGAAAACCTTGATGAACAAAGATTTTCTTAAGTAAACCCTCTAATTTTTTATCCATAGGATCTTTAAAAGCACAACTGTCCTCAATTGGTATGGTTGTGCGTTTAGCAAGTGAAGAAACAGCCCCCTCCACCTTAGGGACTGTCTGCCACGAGTCCCGTGTGGTGTCAGATATGGGGAACATTTTCTTAAAAACAGGAGGGGGGACAAACGGAATACCTGGTCTATCCCACTCCCTAGTTACTATATCCGCGATCCTCTTAGGGACCGGGAACACATCAGTGTAAACAGGAACTTCTAGGTACTTGTCCATTTTACACAATTTCTCTGGAACCACCAAAGGGTCGCAGTCGTCCAGAGTAACTAATACCTCCCTGAGCAATAAGCGGAGGTGTTCTAGTTTAAATTTAAAAGCCAACGTATCTGAGTCTGTCTGAGGAGCAACCTTTCCCGAATCAGAAATTTCTCCCTCAGACAGCACATCCCTCGCCCCCATTTCAGAGCGTTGTGAGTGTATATCGGATATGGCTACCAAAGCGTCAGAATGCTCAGAATCTGTTCTTAAAACAGAGCTATCACGCTTTGCAGGTAACACAGGCAGTTTAGATAAAAACACTGAGAGGGTATTATTCATAACTGCCGCCAAGTCTTGCAAGGTAAAAGAGTTAGACGCACTAGAGGTGCTAGGCGTCGCTTGAGCGGGCGTAACTGGTTGTGACACTTGGGGAGAGGTTAACGGGCTAACCTCATTACCTTCTGTCTGAGAATCATCTTGGGCCACATTTTTAAGTGCAACAATATGTTCTTTATAGTGTATAGACATATCATTACAAGTGGGACACATTCTAAGAGGGGGTTCCACCATGGCTTCTAAACACATTGAGCAAGGATTTTCCTTGGTGTCAGACATGTTTAACAGACTAGTACTAAGACAAACAGGCTTAGAAATCACTTTAATCAAGTAAAAACACACTTTGCAAAAAAACGTTACTGTGCCTTTAAGAGATAAAAAAGGCACACAATTTTCCAAAACAGTGAAAAATGCAGCAAACTTTTCGAAATTTTCACAGTATGTACCTAAAGCATTAGTAAGAAAACAACTTCAGCACCTTGCCACAGCTCTGCTGTGGCCCTACCTGCCCTTAGGAACCAGATTTGTGGGGGAAAAGCTTCTTATAGGCCCTCAAACTGCAGCAGGACCCTCCATGTGAAACAGCCTGAAGATCTAGTCAATATAACTGCGCATCTGAGGCGCGAAATTAGGCCCCTCCCACCTTACTCCGGTGCTGTGAGGCCTAAAGAAACACTCCTAAGTGTTTTAATAATAGCCATGTGGGTAACAACCCCTGAAAGAAACCCAAAGGAACCTTCAAAGTGTCTCAAAAAACGATATTTATCAGTAAAAATCGTTTGCCATTAAATAGTGTCAACCAGCATAAATTAGCCCTGTTATGTAAGCTTGCAATTCTATACTTAGTCTCTGAATAAAGCTTACCCTTCCCTCATGGGGATCTTATCAGTCTTTTCTAGCATTATCCCAGTCTTGTCTAGAAATAAATGACTGAACATACCTTATTGCAGCCTAACCTGCAAACCGTTCCCCCCAACTGACGTTTTCTTGTACTCCTCAGTCCTTTGTGGGAACAGCAGTGGATTTTAGTTACAACATGCTAAAATCATTTTCCTCCCTGCAGAAATCTTCATCCTTTCTGCAAGAGAGTAAAATAGTACACACCGGTACCATTTAAAATAACAAACTTTTACTTGTAGAAAACTAAAACTACAATTCTAACACCACATTCACTTTACCCTCCCGAGAGGGACCCTATTGCTTATAGCCGGCAAAGAGAATGACTGGGGGTGGAGCTAGAGGGGGAGCTATATGGACAGCTCTGCTGTGTGCTCTCTTTGCCACTTCCTGTTAGGAAGGAGAATATCCCACAAGTAAAGGATGAATCCGTTGACTGGATACACCTTACAAGAGAAATATCAGATTGCCAAACCTCCAAGACCTACTCACAGATCTCAAAAAGGGGAGAAGCACAGAACCTCAAAAAAAAGCCCACAGGCAGTCCTGAGGATGAGCAATAGAACTCAGATCCTACACCTAGCCGGACCAGCCCAAGTGACGGCAGATCTGAAAGCAGGGGAACAAAAGAGACCCCAAGACCAACCCCCAAGAGGGCGGAAGAATGGACACAGCCACTCCAACAGAGCTTGGGTGCCAACCCACAAACTCCTCCTTAGAGACAGGCGAATAGGTTTTAGACCCAATGAGATCTAGCAAAACCACCCAACCAAAGTCTCAACGCAGAGCCAGCAGCTCCCCAGATGGAAAGGAACAACTCAAAGAGCAGACCGATCCCCGAACCAGACAAAACAACGGTTCCAACCTCCCGTACACAAGAGAGGCCCCCAAATAGGAACCATACCTCCGAAAGGAGGACAACTAGCCCCCTGAAAAGAGAGCATCGAGAAGCACCTGCCCATAAGACAGGAAGCTTTAGGCCGAACCAAGAGAACTCAAGGCCACGCCACTGACAAACACGGAAAGAACCCCTAAAAAAACAGCTTGCGAACACACACTCAAGGCGCAATAGCTACAGCTGTACAACTGCAAACCTTCTGCTTGCTAGGCAGCAAAGCCTACGTGCAGGTTACAACAGTTGGCCCAAGGGAACTAAATCGTCCAGCACAAGACAAACCCCAAAGAGTCCCGGCTCTCAGGAAAACTGGCCAAGCTGTAAAACAGAACAGCCAGAACAAGGGCTAAACCCAAGTACCCTAGAAACTGGAGCATCCCAAACCAGTCCTAGGATCATAAAGGTTCGGTAACAACCCACAGCGGGATTCACAAGTGAAAAAGCAGAGTGAACACTCGACAACCGGAAGAACCAGGACAGGAAGGCCCGAGCCCCACAAATGTTTATAATAAACAAAATTCCAGGAACTTAAATACCCCATCTGATATAGAAAACAGACCCACTGGATGAAAATCCAGATTATCCCGGATAACAAGAGCAAGAATACTGCAACAATTGGAAATAGGAAGCGCTAAAAAGCTAGGATACAAAAATGGTAATACTGAATATATATGCGTTTTACACTCAATAAAAAAGACCAACTCTCATAGTCTCTATATAAATTATATTTACTCATATGATAAAATCACTGCAAATTCTATTAGACAATGTTAAAATGGAAATTTATGCTTACCTGATAAATTGATTTCTTCTACGATACGACGAGTCCACGGATTCATCCTTACTTGTGGGATATTATCCTCCTGCTAACAGGAAGTGGCAAAGAGCACCACAGCAGAGCTGTCTATATAGCTCCTCCTTTGACTCCACCCCCCAGTCATTTGACCGAAGGTATAGGAAGAAAAAGGAGAAACTAAAAGGTGCAGAGGTGACTGAAGTTTGAAAACAAAAATATAATCTGTCTAAAAAGACAGGGAGGGCCTTGGACTCGTCGTATCGTAGAAGAAATCAATTTATCAGGTAAGCATAAATTTCCTTTTCTTCTACTAGATACGACGAGTCCACGGATTTATCCTTACTTGTGGGATACAATACCAAAGCAACAGGACACGGATGAACGGGAGGGACAAGACAGATACCTAAACGGAAGGCACCACTGCTTGAAGAACTTTTCTCCCAAAAATAGCCTCAGAAGAAGCAAAAGTATCAAATTTGTAACATTTTGGAAAAGGTATGAAGGGAGGACCAAGTCGCAGCCTTACAAATCTGTTCAACAGAAGCATCGTTTTTAAAAGTCCATGTGGAAGCCACCGCTCTAGTAGAATGAGCTGTAATTTTTTCAGGAGGCTGCTGTCCAGCAGTCTCGTATGCCAAACGGATGATGCTTTTCAGCCAAAAAGAAAGAGAGGTAGTCGTAGCTTTTTTACCCCTACGCTTTCCAGAATAAACAACAAATAGGGAAGATGTTTGACGGAAATCCTTGGTTGCTTGTAAGTAAAACTTCAAGGCACGAACCACGTCCAAATTATGTAACAGACGCTCCTTCTTAGAAGAAGGATTAGGACACAGAGAAGGAACAACAATTTCCTGATTAATATTCTTATTTGAAACAACCTTAGGAAGGAATCCAGGTTTAGTACGCAAAACCACCTTATCAGAATGGAATATAAGATAAGGCGAGTCGCATTGTAATGCAGAAAGCTCAGAAACTCTTCGAGCAGAAGAGATAGCAACTAAAAACAAAACTTTCCAAGATAAAAGCTTAATATTTATGGAATGCATGGGTTCAAACGGAACCCCCTGAAGAACATTTAGAACTAAATTCAAACTCCATGGCGGAGCAACAAGTTTAAACACAGGCTTGATTCTGACTAAAGCCTGACAAAAAGACTGAACGTCTGGGACATCCACCAGACGCTTGTGTAGTAAAATTGACAAAGCAGAAATTTGTCCCTTTAATGAACTAGCCGATAATCCCTTCTCCAATCCTTTTTGGAGAAAGGACAAAATCCTAGGAATCCTAACCCTACTCCATGAGTAGCCCTTGGATTCGCACCAATAAAGATATTTACGCCATATCTTATGGTAAATTTTCCTAGTGACAGGCTTCCGAGCCTGAATCAAGGTATCAATGACCAACTCAGAGAATCCCCGCTTATATAAAATCAAGCGTTAAATCTCCAGGCAGTCAGCTGCAGAGAATTTAGATTTGGATGTTGGAACGGACCTTGAATGAGAAGGTCCTGTCTCAGTGGCAGTTTCCATGGTGGCAGAGATGACATTTCCACTAGATCTGCATACCAAGTCCTGCGTGGCCACGCAGGTGCTATCAAGATTACCGAAGCCCTCTCCTGTTTGATTCTGGCAATCAGACGAGGAAAGAGAGGAAAAGGAGGAAACACATAAGCCAGGTTGAACGACCAGGTTACTGCTAGAGCATCTATCAGTACTGCTTGGGGATCCCTTGACCTGGACCCGTAACAAAGAAGTTTGGCATTCTGACGAGATGCCATCAGATCCAATTCCGGTGTGCCCCATTGACGAATCAATGTCGCAAACACCTCCGGATGGAGCTCCCACTCCCCGGATGAAAAGTCTGACGACTTAGAAAATCCGCTTCCCAGTTCTCCACTACTAGGACATAGATTGCTGATAGATGGCACGAGTGGGTCTCTGCCCATCGAATTATCTTGGAAACTTCCATCATTGCTAGAGAACTCTTTGTTCCCCCTTGATGATTGATATATGCTACAGTCGTGATATTGTCCGACTGAAATTTTATGAATTTGGCCGAGGCCAGCTGAGGCGACGCTTGAAACGCATTGAATATTGCCCTCAGTTCCAGAATATTGATCGGAAGTAGGGACTCCTCCTGAGTCCAAAGACCCTGAGCCTTCAGGGAATTCCAGACTGCACCCCAGCCCAAGAGGCTGGCGTCCGTCGTCACTATGACCCATGCTGGTCTGTGGAAGCACATTCCCTGGGACAGATGATCCTGTGACAACCACCAAAGAGAGTCTCTGGCTTCTAGATCCAGATTTATCTGAGGAGATAAATCCGCATAATCCCCATTCCACTGTTTGAGCATGCACAGTTGCAGTGGTCTGAGATGTAAGCGAGCAAACGGAACAATGTCCATTGCCGCTACCATTAATCCGATGACCTCCATACACTGCGCCACTGATGGCCGAAGAGTGCTCGGCAAGTAGTTAAGATCTTTGACTTTCTGACCTCCGTCAGAAAAATTTTCATGTCTACCGAGTCTCTCAGAGTTCCCAAGAAAGGAACTCTTGTCAGTGGAACTAGCGAACTCTTTTGTATGTTCACCTTCCACCCGTGAGTTCTCAGAAAAGCCAACACAATGTCCGTGTGAGATTTGGCTAGTTGGTAAGTTGACGCCTGAATCAAAATATCGTCCAGATAGGGCGCCACTGCTATGCCCCGCGGCCTTAGAACCGCCAGAAGGGACCCTAGCACCTTTGTAAAGATTCTGGGAGCTGTGGCCAACCCGAAAGGAAGGGCCACAAACTGGTAGTGTTTGCCCAGGAAGGCGAACCTGAGAAACTGGTGATGATCTTTGTGGATAGGAATGTGAAGATACGCATCCTTCAAGTCCACGGTGGTCATATATTGACCCTCCTGGATCATTGGTAAAATTGTTCGTATGGTCTCCATCTTTTTCCAAATTTGTTTAGGCATTTGAGATCTAAGATCGGTCTGAAGGTTCCCTCTTTTTTGGGAACCACGAACAGATTTTAGTAAAATCCTTGCTCCTGTTCTAGTTTTGGAACTGGACAGATTACACCCATGGTATATAGGTCTTTTACGCAGCGTAAGAACGCCTCTCTTTTTGTCTGGTCTACAGACAAACGTGAAAGATGAAATCTCCCTCTTGGGAGAAAATCCTTGAATTCTAGTTGATACCCCCTGGGTCACGATTTCTAGTGCACAGGGATCCTGAACGGCCGGATCAGGGGCTGCCCCTTCAAGCTGTCTTGGTAGCAGCAGCGGGCTTCTTGGCCTGTTTACCTTTATTCCATGTCTGATTAGGTCTCCAGACTGACTTGGATTGTGCAAAAGTACCCTCCTGCTTTGTGGCGGAGGAGGAAGTAGAGGGTCCACCTTTAAAGTTTTGAAAGGAACGAAAATTATTATGTTTGGCCCTCATCTTAACCGTCTTGTCCTGAGGAAGGGCATGGCCTTTACCTCCAGTAATGTCGGAAATGATCTCCTTTAGTTCAGGCCCGAATAGGGTCTTACCTTTAAAAAGAATAGCTAAAAGCTTAGATTTTGATGACACATCAGCAGACCAAGACTTAAGCCATAATGCTCTACGCGCTAAAATGGCAAAGCCTGCATTCTTTGCCGCTAATTTCGCCTTTTGAAAGGCGGCATCGGTAATGAAAGAATTAGCGAGCTTGAGAGCCTTAATTCTATCCAAAATATCATCTAATGGGGTCTCAACCTTAAGAGACTCCTCTAGAGCTTCAAACCAAAAGGCTGCTGCAGTAGTTACAGGAACAATGCACGCTATAGGCTGTAGAAGAAAACCTTGATGAATAAACAATTTCTTTAACAGACCCTCTAATTTTTTATCCATGGGATCTTTGAAAGCACAACTGTCCTCAATAGGTATAGTTGTACGCTTAGCCAGGGTAGAAATAGCTCCCTCCACCTTAGGGACCGTCTGCCAGGAATCCCGAAAGGTGTCAGATATGGGAAACATTTTCTTAAAAGTAGGAGGGGGAGAGAACAGAATGCCTGGTCTATCCCATTCCTTAGTAACAATGTCCACAATCCTTCTAGGGACTGGAAAAACATTAGTGTAAGTAGGGACCTCTAGATATTTATCCATTTACACAATTTCTCTGGTGGTATTACAATAGGGTCACAATCATCCAGAGTCGCTAAAACCTCCCGGAGTAACAAACGGAGGTTTTCAAGCTTAAACTTAAAGGCTGTCACATCTGAGTCTGTTAGAGGGAACATCTTTCCAGAGTCTGAAAGCTCTCCCTCAGACAGCAAATCCCCCACCCCCAAATCAGAAAACTGTGAGGGTACATCAGAGATGGCCAATAAAGTATCAGAGGGCTCAGCATTTACTCTAGTACCGGACCTACTGCGCTTACCCTGTAAACCTGGCAGTTTAGACAATACCTCTGTAAGGGTAGTAGACATAACTGTAGCCATATCTTGCAGAGTAAAAGAATTAGACGCACTAGATGTACTTGGCATCGCTTGAGTAGGCATTAAAGGTTGTGACACTTGAGGAGAATTGGATGGCATAACCTGATTCTCTTCAGGCTGAGAATCATCCCTAGACATACTTTTATCACTTAAAATATGTTCTTTGCAATGTAGGGCCCTTTCAGTACATGAGGGACACATCTTAAGTGGGGGTTCCACAATGGTTTCTAAACACATAGAACATTGACTTTCCTCAATGTCAGACATGTTGATCAGGCTCGTAAAAACCACAAAAAGTCTTGAAAACACTTTATTTAGTGAAAAAAACAACAATCTGAAAAAACGGTACTGCACCTTTAAGAGTAAAAACAGAATTTATGCTTACCTGATAAATTACTTTCTCTTGGAGTGTATCCAGTCCACGGATTCATCCTTTACTTGTAGGATATTCTCATTCCCTACAGGAAGTAGCAAAGAGAGCACACAGCAAAGCTGTCCATATAGCTCCCCCTCTAGCTCCAACCCCCAGTCATTCAACCAAAGGTTAAGAAGAAAAAGGAGAAACCATAGTGTGCAGTGGTGACTGTAGTTTAAACAAAAAATTTTTTTACCTGACTTAAATGCCAGGGCGGGCCGTGGACTGGATACACCGCAAGAGAAAGTAATTTATCAGGTAAGCATAAATTCTGTTTTCTCTTGCAAGGTGTATCCAGTCCACGGATTCATCCTTTACTTGTGGGATACCAATACCAAAGCTTTAGGACACGGATGAAGGGAGGGAACAAGACAGGTACCTTAAACGGAAGGCACCACTGCTTGCAAAACCTTTCTCCCAAAAATAGCCTACGAAGAAGCAAAAGTATCGAATTTGTAAAATTTGGCAAAAGTATGCAGTGAAGACCAAGTCGCTGCCTTACAAATCTGTTCAACAGAAGCCTCATTTTTGAAAGCCCATGTGGAAGCCACTGCTCTGGTAGAATGAGCAGTAATTCTTTCAGGAGGCTGCTGGCCAGTAGTCTCATAGGCCAAACGGATGATGCTTTTCAGCCAAAAGGAAAGAGAGGTAGCAGTCGCTTTCTGACCTCTCCTCTTACCAGAATAGATAACAAACAAGATGTTTGTCTGAAATCCTTAGTTGCTTGTAAATAGAACTTTAAAGCACAAACTACATCAAGATTGTGTAATAGACGTTCCTTCTTCGAAGATGGATTAGGACACAGAGAAGGAACAACTATTTCCTGTTTAATATTCTTGTTAGAAACAACTTTAGGAAGAAAACCAGGCTTGGTACGCAAAACTACCTTATCTGCGTGGAACACCAGGTAAGGTGAATCACACTGTAAGGCAGATAATTCTGAAACTCTTCGAGCAGAAGAGATAGCTATCAAAAACAAAACTTTCCAAGATAACAACTTAATGTCTATGGAATGTAAAGGTTCAAACGGAACCCCTTGAAGAACTGAAAGAACTAGATTCAAACTCCATGGCGGAGCCACAGGATTATAGACAGGTACCTCTGCCAGACGCTTGTGTAACAGGATAGACAAAGCAGATATTTGTCCTTTTAAGGAACTAGCTGACAATCCTTTCTCCAGTCCTTCTTGGAGAAAGGACAATATCCTGGGAATCCTAATCTTACTCCATGAGTAACCCTTGGATTCACACCAACAAAGATATTTCCGCCATATCTTATGGTAGATTTTCCTGGTGACAGGCTTTCTAGCCTGAATCAGAGTATCTATAACTGACTCAGAGAACCCACGCTTTGATAGAATTAAGCGTTCAATCTCCAAGCAGTCAGACGTAGAGAAACTAAATTTGGATGCTTGAACGGACCCTGTATTAGAAGATCCTGCCTCATTGGCAGTGTTCATGGTGGGACAGATGACATGTCCATTAGGTCTGCATTCCAAGTCCTGCGTGGCCACGCAGGCGCTATCAGAATCACCGAAGCCTTCTCCTGCTTGATTCTGGCAACCAGACGCGGGAGGAGAGGAAACGGTGGAAAAACATAAGCCAGATTGAAGGACCAAGGCGCTGCTAGAGCATCTATCAATACCGCCTTGGGATCCCGGGACCTGGACCCGTAGAGAGGAAGTTTGGTGTTCTGATGGGACGCCATCAGATCCAACTCTGGGGTGCCCCATAGCTGAGTCAGCTGGGCAAATACCTCCGGGTGGAGTTCCCACTCCCCCGGATGAAAAGTCTGACGACTTAGAAAATCCGCCTCCCAGTTGTCTACTTCTGGGATGTGAATTGCTGAGAGATGGCAGGAGTGATCCTCCGCCCACCTGATTATTTTGGTTACTTCCGTCATCGCTAGGGAACTCTTTGTTCCCCCCTGATGATTGACGTAAGCTACAGTCGTGATGTTGTCCGACTGAAATCTGATGAATTTGGCCGCCGCTAGTTGAGGCCATGCCTGAAGAGCGTTGAATATCGCCCTCAGTTCCAGAATGTTTATCGGGAGAAGAGTTTCTTCCCGAGACCATAAGCCCTGAGCTTTCAGGGAGTCCCAGACCGCACCCCAGCCTAACAGACTGGCGTCGGTCGTTACGATGATCCACTCTGGCCTGCGGAAACATATTCCTTGAGACAGGTGATCCTGAGACAACCACCAGAGAAGAGAATATCTGGTCTCCTGGTCCAACTGAATTTGAGGAGACAAATCTGCATAATCCCCATTCCACTGTTTGAGCATGCATAGTTGCAGTGGTCTGAGGTGTATCCGAGCAAAAGGGACTATGTCCATTGCCGCAATCATTAGTCCGATTGTCTCCATGCACTGAGCCACAGATGGCCGAGGAATGGAATAAAGAGCTCGGCAAGTAGTTAAGAGTTTTAGCTTTCTGACCTCCGTCAGAAATATTTTCATTTCTACCGAGTCTATCAGGGTTCCTAGGAATGGAACTCTTGTGAGGGGGGAGAGAGAAGTCTTTTTGATGTTCACCTTCCACCCGTGAGACCTCAGAAAGGCCAATACAATCTCCGTGTGAGACTTGGTTCTTTAAAAAGTTGACGCCTGAATTAAGATGTCGTCTAGGTAAGGCGCCACTGCTATGCCCCGCGGTCTTAGAACCGCCAGGAGGGACCCTAGCACCTTTGTGAAAATTTTGGGAGCAGTGGCCAACCCGAAAGGAAGAGCCACAAACTGAAAATACTTGTCCAGAAAGGCGAACCTGAGAAACTGGTGATGATCTTTGTGGATAGGAATGTGCAGATACGCATCCTTTAGATCCACGGTAGTCATATATTGACCCTCCTGGATCATTGGTAAGATTGTCCGAATGGTCTCCATCTTGAATGATGGGACTCTGAGGAATTTGTTTAGAATTTTGAGATCCAGGATTGGTCTGAAAGTTCCTTCTTTTTTTGGGAACCACAAACAGGTTTGAGTAAAACCCCAGTCCTTGTTCTGCAATTGGAACTGGGTAGATCACTCCCATTGTATGTAGATCTTCTACACAGCGTAAAAACGCCTCTTTCTTGGTCTGATCTGTAGACAGACGAGAAATGTGGAACCTTCCCCTTGGAGGAGAGTCCTTCAATTCTAGAAGGTATCCCTGGGCTACAATCTCTAATGCCCAAGGATCGTGTACATCTCTTGCCCAGGCCTGAGCGAAGAGAGAGTTTGCCCCCTACTAGATCCGGTCCCGGATCGGGGGCTACCCCTTCATGCTGTCTTGGTGGCAGCTGCAGGCTTTTTGGCCTGTTTACCCTTATTCCAGCCCTGGTAAGGTTTCCAGTTTGCCTTGGGCTGTGAAGCATTACCCTCTTGCTTTGCAGCCGGAGAGGATGAAGCGAGGCCGTTCCTGAAATTGCGAAAGGAACGAAAATTAGCTTTGTTCTTTCTTTTAAAGGCTTTGTCCTGAGGGAGAGCATGGCCTTTTCCCCGGTGATATCTGAAATAATCCCTTTCAATTCAGGCCCGAATAGGGTCTTCCCTTTGAAAGGAATGTTCAAAAGCTTGGATTTAGATGACACATCAGCCGACCAGGACTTTAGCCATAGCGCCCTGTGCGCCAAAATGGCGAAACCTGAATTTTTTATTTTTTTTTTGCAGCTAACTTAGCTATTTGGAAAGCGGCGTCAGTGATAAAAGAATTAGCTAGCTTTAGATCCTTAATTCTATCCATAATTTCCTCATATGAGGTCTCCGTCTGGAGCGAGACTTCCTGCGCCTCAAACCAGAAAGCAGCTGCAGTAGTTACAGGAATAATGCAGGCAATAGGTTGGAGAAGAAAACCTTGTTGAACAAAAAACATAATTTATGCTTACCTGATAAATTTATTTCTCTTGTAGTGTATCCAGTCCACGGATCATCCATTACTTATGGGATATTCTCCTTCCCAACAGGAAGTTGCAAGAGGATCACCCACAGCAGAGCTGCTATATAGCTCCTCCCCTAACTGTCATATCCAGTCATTCGACCGAAAACAAACAGAGAAAGGAGAAACCATAGGGTGCAGTGGTGACTGTAGTTTAATTAAAATTTAGACCTGCCTTAAAAGGACAGGGCGGGCCGTGGACTGGATACACTACAAGAGAAATAAATTTATCAGGTAAGCATAAATTATGTTTTCTCTTGTTAAGTGTATCCAGTCCACGGATCATCCATTACTTATGGGATACCAATACCAAAGCTAAAGTACACGGATGATGGGAGGGACAACA